>NW_028327172.1:29738169-30041199 GCF_987537825.1 Furipterus horrens | reverse complement strand
TTAATTTTCAATAAAATGGCATAGCTAGGATGGCTTTGGGAAGTGTATAAGTTGCCTGCTTTCCAGGGTTGATGGGTTGATTTCTAGAAATATCAGATATTAATCCTTGTAGCTCTGAGCTGGGAGAATACATTAAATAACATTCTACCTCATAGTGAAAAAAATCAAACCAAAAACACAGTGAAACATGAGCACAACCTGTTCAAAGGGTTAAATAGAAAAATACAACAATATCAAGTGTTGGTGAGGGTGTGAAAAGCTATTATTTTCTTACATTGTTGATGGGAATATAAAATGGTACAACCATCTTGAAAAGTGTTTTATTTTGTTTTTAAGTTAACAACAATAAAAAGGAACAAACTCCAGTAGGCAGAAACTTACTAAGGACATCGTTGAACTCAGCACCATCAATCAACTGAATTTATTTGACATCTATAGATTACTTCACCCAACAAAAGCAGAATACACATTCTTCTCCAGCCCACATAGAACATTTACCAAGGTAGACCGCATTCTGGGCCATAAAGTACACCTTACCATATTCAAAAGACTTCAAATCACACAATGACTGCTCTCAGGCCACAGTGGAATTAAACTAGAAATTAATGACAGAAAGATAGCTGGGAAATCCCAAAATAAATGTGGAGATTAAACAGCATGCTTCTAAATAACATATGAGTCAAGAGATCTCATGAGAAATTTAAAAGACTTTGAACAAAGTGAAAATACAACTTAACATAGTTTGTGGGAAGCAGTGAAAGAATGCTCAGAGGGAAATATATAGTAATGAATGAATATAGGGAAAAGAACAGAAGACCTAAAATCAGTATCTAAGTTTCCACCTTAGGAATCTAGAAAAAGGAGAGTAAATTAAATCCAAAGTTAGCAGAAGAAAAAGAACATGAAGAATTCAAGAAGAAACTAATGAAAAGAGGAAATCATTAGCGAAAATCCACAAAACCAAACACTGTCTTTGATAAGCCTCTAGTTAGGCTAACTAAGAAAAAAATGACACGAATTAATCATATAAGAAATGAAAGAGGTAGCCTCACTATAGATCCTATAGATATTAAATGGACAATAAAGGAATGCTGTGAACAATTTCATGTACATAAATTTGATAACCTAGACAAAATAGACCAATTCTTTAAAAGACACAATTTGCCAAAACTCACACAAGAAGAAATAGACAATCTGAATAGGCAATACAAGCATACCTTGTTTTCTTGTGCTTTGCTTTATTGTGTTTCACAGATGTTGTGATTTTTACAAATCAAAAACGGGACCCTCTGCTAAGGTCCTCACTATGACTCACTTCATTGTGACATTCACTTCATTGTGGTGGTCTGGAATAAAACTCCCAATATCTCTGAAGTACACCTCTATATAAAGGGTAGAGAAAAAGTAGGTTTACAGTTGTTTGTATGGAAAATAATACAATAATTAGTAAATAATAATATAAGAATAAGCTCTGTGTTTTGCTTATTCACAACTATAAGCCTTCCTTTGCCCCACTCTGTATTTTAAAACTTGAGTCAATACTTAATAGCCTTTCACAACAAATTACCAGGTGGGTTCACTAGTGAATTCTATCAAACATCTAAGGAAAACATCATACCATGCCTTGGCCAGGTAGCTCAGTTGGTTAGAATGTCATTCTGATATGCCAAGGTTGGGGGTTAGGTTTCAGGTCAGGGCACATACAAGAAGCAACCAATGAGTGCATGAATAAGTGGAACAGCAAATCAATGTTTCTCTCTTTCTCTCTCAAATCAATAAATAAAAATTTAAAAAATTATACCAGTTCTATAAACATATTTCAAAGGATAGAAGCAGAGGGAGTACTTTGTAACTCATTTTATGAGATCAGCATTACCCTAGTAATAAAACCAGATGAAGATATTATAAGAAAAGAAAACTACAGGCCAATATTTCTGACGAGCACAGATGTGAAAATCCTGAACAAAACATTGGCAAATTGAATCCAACAATGTATAAAAAGAATTATACATCACAGTCAAATGAGATTTATCCCAGATATGCAAGGCTGGTTGAACATTTGAAAATAAATTTATACAAAGTAATATTGAATATAAACTGTAATTGAAAAAAAATCAATTCATGTAATCCATCACTTCAACAGGCTAAAAAAGAAAAATCACCTGGTTATATCAATACATGCAGAAAAGCATTTGACAAAACCCAACACCCATTCATGATAAAAGCTCTCAGAAATAGATGGTAATTTGAGGCATTTCCTACTTGGCACTATGGCTACTCTCAGACCCCTCATGAAACCCAAGATTGTCAAAACAAGGACCAAGCCAGGCGATCACATATCCTAATTGTTTCTTATGCTTACAAAGAAATAGCTAGGATCTTATGCCGAGGCCTTGAGACTGAAAACAAGCAAACAAACAAAAATTAACAAAAATTTATATAACGACTTTTTAAGGATGACCCAGGATACTTTATGCTAATATAGCTTTCTACTTCTCTACCTGTAATAATGTTGTCTCACATCACATCACATGAAGCAAAGATATGCAATAATTAAAATGCTTATGATTAAAAAAAATAGGACCAAGTTCATTTGGCCCCAGTAAGACCAATATGTCAAAATTAAGTGTAACTGGCAGAAACCCAGAGGCATTGACAATAAGGTGTACAGAGATTCAAGGGCCAGATCTTGATGCCCAACATTGGTTATGGGAGCAATACAGAAACAAACACATGCTGCTCAGTGGCTTTTGGGAGTTCCTGATCCACAACGTCAAGGAGCTTGATGTGCTGCTGATGTGTAACGAATCTTACTGTGCTGAGATTGCTTACAATGACTCCTTCTAGAACTACAAAGCCATTGTGGACATTAGACTCACCAATCCCAATGCCAGGCTGTGCAGTGAAGAAAATAAATAGACAGCTTGTGCGTGCACTGTATTTGTGTTAATAGAGCATAAAATTCCACCAAAAAATAAAGGGTAACTTCATCAAATTGATTTAAATAATACCTACAGATATCCTACAGCTAACATCATACCTCATGATGAGAAACATGGATCTTTCCCACTAAGATCAGGTACAAGTCAAGGATGTTCCCTCTTACTACTTTCTTTCATTACTATACTGGAATTTCAAACTAACACAGTAAGACAAGAGAAGGAAATGAACACAGATTGAGAAGAAAGACATAAAATATTTGCAAATAACAAGATGGTCTGTGTAGAAAATCTGAAAGAATTGATAAACAGAAAAGCTCCTTCAACTGATAAGTGTTTATAGTAAGATTTCAGGATGCAAGATTAATATGTAGAAGTTAATTGGTTTCCTGTATACCAGCAATGAATAAGTGGCATTTGAAATTAAAGATACAACATGAGTTACATTAGCATCCCCCAAAATGAAATACTGAGGAATAAATCAAACAATATGTATGAGATCTACATTAGGAAAACACAAAACTCCAATGAACAAATTCAGGGAAGAACTGAATAAATTGAGAGATCTTCTATCTTTATGAATAGGAAGACTTAGTATATTCAAGATAGCAATTCTTCCCAACTTGATCTATAGGTTCAGTGTAAAGTTAATCAAAATCCCACCAAAGTCACTTTGTGGATATTGACAAATTGATTCCAGAGTTTGTATGGAGAGGCAAAAGACCCAGAATAGCCAACACAATATTGAAGAAGAACAATGTTGGAGGATTGACAGTATTTGACCTCAGGACTTACTATAAAGCTGTAATAATCAAGACAGTGTGGTATTGGTAGAAAAACAGATGACTAAAGTAATGTAAGAAAGAGATCCCAGAAATGGACCCACATAAATTGTCACCCAGTCTTCAGCAAAGGTAGTACAATGGAGCAAAGATAGACTTTTCAACAAATGGTGCTGGAAAAGCTGGACATCCACATGAAAAAAAAAAAAAAAAAAAAAAAAAAAAGGACTAGACACAGACTTGAAACCCTCCACAAAAATCAACTCAAATGGATCATAGACTTATATGTAAGATGCAAAACCATAAAACTTCTTGAAGGTAACATAGGAGAAAACTTAGATGACTCTGGGTATGGCAATGACTTTTTAGATACAATACTAAAGGAAGGATCCATGAAAGAAATAATTAAGAAGCTAGACTGAATGAAAATGAAAAAAACAACTCCTCTGCAAAAATACAATAGCAAGACAATGAGAAGACAAGACACAGTTGGGAGATATTATTTGTAAAAGGCACATCTGATTAAGGACTGTTACCCAGAATGCACAAAGAACTATTAAAACTCAACAATAGAAAACATCCTGATTAAATATGGGTCAAAAACCTTAACAGATACCTCATGGAGAATATACAGATGGTAAGCACATGAAAGGATGCTTCACATCATTTGTCATCAGGGAAATGTAAATTAAAACAATAGTTAGAAACCACTACATGCCCATGAAAATGGTCAAGAGCTGGAACGCTGCCAACACCAAATGCTAGGGAGAATTTGAAACAACAGGAACCCTCATTCATTTCTGGTGGGAATGCAAAATAGTATAGCCACTTTGGAAGACAGTTTAGCAAGTTTGACAAAACTCAGTCATTACCATAGGACCCAGCAGTTGTGCTCCTTGTTAGTTACCCAAATGAGTTGAAAACTTATGTCCACACAGAATCTGCACATGGGTGTTGATAGCAGCTTTATTCATACCTGTAAAACTTGGTAACAATCAAGATGTCCTTTACTAGGTGAGTGGAGAAACAATGCTCTATCCAGCAACGGAATATATTATTCAGTGCTAAAAAGAAATGAGCTATCAAACCATGAAAAGACATGGAAGAGACAAAACTGCACGTTACCAAATCAAAGAAGCCAATCTGAAAAGGCTACAATAATATATGATTCCAATTATATGAAGTTCTGGGAAATGCAAAACTATGGAGACACTAAACTGATCAGTGGTTATAGGGGTTACGGCAGAGAGAAGAATGAATAAGCAAAGCAAAGAGGATTTATAGGTCTGTGATACTACTCTGTATGATACTATAATGATGGATACATGTCATTAGAATTTGTCCAAACTCAGAATGTACAATACCAAGAGTGAACTCCAATGTAAACTATGGACTTTCAGTGATAATGATATGTATATGTAGGCTCATCAATTGTAACAAATGTGCCAGTCTGATGGGCAATTTTGACAATGAAGAAGGCTGTGCCTTTGTCAGGGCAGGGACTGTATGGGAAATTTCTGTACCTGCCATTCAATTTTGGTGTGAACCTAAAACTGCTCTAAAATATGAGCATAAAGTCAGTTTTGTTTTTTAAAGTATATCATACAGAGCTTAGCACACTGAATGTATCTAATGAATTATTATCCAATTTCAAAATATATTTTCAACAGTGTAACACATCACATCTCTTGAGTTCTCTGTCTCTCTGACAGCAATAGAATGTCTGTCCAAAATAGAATACAGGGAAGGTGGAACAATTGTGACTTAGGCAAGAACTACAGATTTAGAATTTTATCAAAAGAAGCCAATTCAAAACAAGAGCAAGAGCACATATATTTACATAAATTAAATTAATCTCCAGTTAATGATCATGGCAGTGAAGATGCTGCCAGCTGCCAGTTGCTTTATGAAGGCTATGTTCTGATCTACAATTCTGAGCCATTCTTGGGAGATTTTACTTGGCAACGAGGCCTCACTGAGGAGCTTCTCATTTCAATACAATATTCCTCCATCAGCCACATATGGTGGGCGGCACACTGTGACCATGATTCCTGGGGATGACATTGGGCCTGAACTTATGCTGCATGTCAAGACTGTGTTCAAGTATGCATGTGTCCCTGTGGACTTTTGAGGAGGTGCCCAATAATTCCACTTCCCGTGAAGAGGACGTTCACGATGCCATCTTGGCAGTTCATCAGAACCGTGTGGTCCTGAAGGGCAACATCGAAACTGACCACAGCCTGCCACCATCTCACAAGTCCTGCAACAACATGTTTTGTACCACCCTAGATCTCTACACTAATGTCATCCATTTTAAGAGTCTGCCGGGTATGGAGACCCAGCACAAGAACATAGCCATCTTCGTTGTTCGGAAAAACAACAGAGGCTGAATACAGCAACCTGGAATATGAGAGTGTGAAGGGAGTGAGAGAGAGTCTGAAGATCATTACAGAGGCCAAGTCTTTGTGTATCGCCGAATATGCCTTCCAGCTGACCCAGGAGAAGGGGCGCAAGAAAGTGACCGCTGTGCACAAGGCCAACATCATGAAACTGGGAGATGGTCTCTCCCTCCAGTGCTGTAGGGAGGTGGAGTCCCACTATCCTCAGATCACCTTTGAAGCCATAATTGTGGATAACATTACCATGCAGCTGATACCCCAGGCCCAGCAGTTTGATGTCATGGTGATACCCAGTCTTTATGGCAACATCGTCAACAATATCTGCACAGGGTTGGTTGGAGGGTCAGGCCTCGTGCCTCGTGCCAACTATGGTGCCATATATGCAGTGTTTGAAACAGCTGCACGGCAGTCAGGCAGGAGCATCACCGATAAGAACGTGACCAACCTTACCGCCATGCTGCCTGAGGCCTGTGTCATGCTGGCTTACCTCCAGCTCCACTCCTATGCTGCTTCCATTCACTCTGCAGTCCTGGCATCTGGAGAACAAAGGTGTCCGTACTCCAGACATCGGAGGCCAGGGCACTACATTGAATGTCATTAATAATATCATCAACCACACCAGTGAAGTCAATTAAATGGACAGTGCTTCAGAGGATTAGCTATCAAAGACCTTTGTGACCCATTTTTAGCTTACTCAACCCACTGAGACGCCCTGCCCTACTGTGAGTATGGACTCTTAGAACAAACTAAAACTAGCTTCTGCTTCAACTCAGCAAATAAGTCTGATTTTTTTCTATTAAATTAAAACACCATAAATATTGGTCGTTTAAATTTGCCAGACCTATTGAGCTATTTATTGAGGAAGTCTTCTCTATTTTAATCCACCATTCATACTTTTCTATGATATGATAAATTAAATAAGTCAGAGCTGTTTGGAGAGTCCTGTGGCTTTCCCCAAACTTGGCATATGTATTTTCTCTTTGTGTTATTAAAATTCAGGAAACCAGCCTACAGTGAAGTCTGGCTTCTCTCTAGAGGTTGTTAATGAGCTAATTAGTGCAATAAAATTTGCCTACAAAGTATACATTGTAACCTCAATAATAAATAAAGTACTAGAGAGCTGAACTAGTGCAGAGTGAATCCACTCCCTCTTAGATATGCCATTTTGTTTCCCATTGTCTGGTTTATGTTAGGAAAGTATTTTTCTTGTGTAAATTTTCATGCATGGACATCCCTGGATACAGCGGCTCTCCTGGAGGCAGAGTCTTAAATTCGTTCCAGGTGGGCTTGAGAGTCTATGAGGTCAAATCCCTCATTAACAGGTACTGGGCCCATGATTCTTTGATGGACTTTAAACTCCATGCTTAATGCTTCACAATCTTTTATGATTTACTTTCTTTTAGTCTGTCTTTCAAAGACTGTACATGAGGAAAATGAAAAGCACTGAGCTAATTTACATGTTTAATGTCATCTTACTCTATTTTATTTACAGTATTTTGAAGTTCATAGTTGGGAAACAAAAAAATGATCATTGTATTAGCACTTGGAAATTATTATTACTCAATTAAGAAGTAAAAACAATGACTATAAAACCTTAGAGTAGTTCTTTCAGCAGGAATGGCCTGCAGGGGAAAGTAAAATTGAGAAAAACTGAATCTTTAATATTTTGGAAACCTCTGTGTCTCAGCCATGACCTTCAGACACTACCATGGTTCATGGACCACAAGTTAGACATTGAACTTAAACCTCAGTTCCTCATGGTTTCCGAAAGACTCTGGAACCTTGATCTCACCTGTCCTCATTATGTACAAAGTCAGGGCCAACGTTTGGAAAATGAAAAGCTAATATATGGGGATTCAGTTTGAGGAGGAAATGACTACTTTAACTCTTTCCAGAGTCTTTCTTGTAGAAAAGGGCAAGCAGGAATCAGTCAATTGTAAACTAATCGCGATGTTTTCTTTATTGAGCACTGGACATGTCCATGGCCAGAGCTGCCACTGGCCCCTATGTGCCTTCCTCTGGGTAGACCTAGACCTGTAGCAGAGCCATGGTTTGATGAACGGTTGAAGGGTTGGACTTTGGCCTGAAGTCCTCCCACTTCCAATGCTGCACGAACCCTTACTACCTTAACCTACATCACCTACTCTGTACCCCTTTTTCTTATCTATGGCTAGTGGAATTTATTCATGGTACAACCAGCCCGACTACAAACAGGAGCCCAGCTCTTGGCTTCTATCTGACAATGGGAGTTATGCTGGTAGGCACATTTGAGCTGAAGTTCCCCTCTCTGTTAAGGATGGTTATCTCCAGAATCTTCCCACAGTTCTTGGACCAGATAGCTGTGATAAAACCTAGTATACCATAGTGGAGTTTCCCATGTATCAGTGTTAGCTTTTTCTCACGTTAACTACGAACATCTCTAGGGCCAATACCATGTATTCTTTTTCTTGTCCGCTACAGCCCCTAACATAATGACTGGTACATACAAAATAATGTATATTTATTGAATCAACAACAAAAAAAAAACTAATGATATGACTAATACTGTACCCATTTCTTATATGTAAAGTGAGATAATAACTTTACCTACCTCGTAAGGTCCTTGAGACGACTGAGAAAATGCACAGGAAGCTGAGAGCACCACACCTGTCACATGGTTAAGTGCTTGGTGTATTTTAGAAATTATTATATTAATCACTATCCCTGTATGCCGTTCTAAAATCACATTCTGAATTATATTAATTCATTACTGTCTTTGGAACTTAGTGGCTAAGTTGCTCCCTTTGCTCTTTTAGTATGGGTTTGAAACTGACTTAACTAGGGGCGCAAATCATATTTGCTGATTCGTCAAGTCCCTTTATCTCCTTTTCGTTTCTTGAATCCAGCCACGTCTCAGCTTTCTCACTGACGCCTCCTTTCTCATTCGTCTTTCTCATCCTGGGTAACTTCCTAATATCTGTTACCTCTAACTTGTGTCCTGCCTATCATTTAGCCTCCTTAAGTCTATTTTATACAACATATTCAGTGTGACCTTTCCAAAAGGAAAATAGGATCATGTAGCTTCCTCACCTAAAACCTCTTATTCAATGGCGTTCCTTTGGCCTTAAGAGAAAGTGAGCTGAGCGTAGCATGAAAGGCCTCCCATGTCCTGACCTCTGCTTCCTTCTCCATGCTCACCATTGCACTTCCTTCTCCCCACCCCAGTACTAGCCCAGCGGGGTACTCCAGAGAGAGGGCTGCATTCATTGTTAAGTGTTCTATACTCTTTCTAGTTCAGGCCTTCGCACATGGCCTTGGTGCCGCTCCCCTTCAGGAGATGATCTCATCCTAGAGGACTAAGCTTAATCATCCCGACCTTCGGGAAGCCCTCCTTGACTAACTCTCTTCCCATTCTCTGCTGAGATTGAGGGGAGTCACTCTCCCAGCTCCTCCAGAGCTCCCTGTATATCCTGCCTGGTGTTTCTCTCTCACTGTCATTACAGGCTTTCCTTCCTGCTAACCTTACCGCTTAGGGCATTCCTGGGCCACAGGAGTGATTGAGTCAGCACTGGGGCATCAGCACCAAGGACAGGGACAAGCTCTTAGTTTATACTCACTCTATAAATATGTATGAAAAGAAGATAGGAAGGAAGGTGACAAGAAAGGAAGAATGGCCTGAACTCACAGCGGGGAGTGGGAGACTGGAAGAACTAAACTATCGCAAAATACTCCTGTTGGCTTCTGCGAACCTTTCTTTACAAGCTAGCTCCTCTTAAAACAACTCTAAAGCCCTCAAGAAAGCAAAACAGGTGGTTGGCAGGCAGCCTTTGTTTCCTGAGATTTTTTTCTTTTTTCCCTTTTTATTGAATGTATTGGGATGACACTGGTTAATGAAATTATACCGTTTCAGGCACACAATTCTACAACGCATCATCTGTACACTGTATCGTGTGTTCACCACCCCCAAGGCAAGCCTCCTTCCATCACCATTTATCCCCCCACCCCCTCCTTCACCTCCCTGCACCCCCCTTCCTGAGAAGATTTCTGTACTACATTTATTGGACAATTTTTTTTAGCCTTTATCAGTTTATTCTGCTTTGTTTAAAGACCTGATGTTAATAAGAATAGCAACTACAAACTGTCTGATTTTTCACTAAATTAACTCCTCCTCCTTATGGCTCTGTCTTAGTTCAGGGCCTTACAAATCATTCACTCACTTAGGTTGCATAGCTGACGTTTGTCTCAGCTCTTCTACACAGGAGCTCTGTGTCATTGGATAAATCACTTAATTTCTCTGATCTCTAGTTTGTTCATCTGTAAAATAAAGGTAAATACTTACCTTCAATTTAATTTTGAAAATTAAATAAGATTGCTTTAGTAGTTTGTGACTGCATAAGAAACCACTTCAAACTTAGTGGCACTTAACACAAGTGATTATTGTCATGACCAGATGGTACTACTTCTCATCAGTATATTTTCTCAAGGACTGTTAAAAGATATCTAACCTCAAATTCTGACATCAGTAAAGTTCAGTACAAAGTTAGACAGCTAGACAGTATTATTTTTTAAATATCTCTACTCACCATCATCTTCAGTTTTCCTTGAGGTCTGGTATGCAAAATCTTGTTAGAGGACAGCTCTCGATTTTGGGGAGAACATGTATCTGTTTCAAAGGCCAACAGAGGAGACTTCTCTCAGAACTGAGGACCAGGAAATCCTGTGTTTTCCACCATGAATTTGTGTCCTCCTCCTACTAGATAATATGAGGTACATAATCCATTGCTGATTTCCCACATAGTCTTGGTTACTAGGGAACGCAGGTAAAAGCCTGAAACATTTTTTTTCTCGCTATGAAGTTTTCTCTTTTCAGTCTATATTATTTTGATTTTAATTTATTTTGCTTTATTCTCTTATATTTTGTTTTACTATGCATCATTTAAGCAAAAGAAGAAGTTCAGATATCTGGATATACAAGAAGTATTGTGGAAAGAAATGCAAATTAACATATTTAATTATTTAAGGCTGTGGCTAAAACACACCAAAGTTAAACACAAAAGGCAAAACTGGGTTCTGCACTTTCACATTCTTTTTCTTCATTCCAACCCATTTTCAACATAGCTGCTTCTCAAGATTTTGGGTGACCTATATAGTTCAGGATGGGAAAGGCAGAATATCCAGATAAATGAGACTATTTGCTGCCTGAACCAAGCATCAAAAACTGAAGAGGGATGACATTTCAAAAAATGGTAAATCATAGTCAAATTATTTTTTATAGTAATGGCAGACAAAAAGAGACAAAACTTACAAATGAAGTGTCTATTAAAGCAAGAGAATAACTAAGATAATGTATAAAGTAGAAACAAAGCAATACTGACTTTTGAAAATAGGAAAAATTTGAAGAAATTGATCCAGTTCTGGGTCATTACAGAGATTGCAAAACACTGATAGTGTTACTAAAGGCTCAGTTGGGAATATGCAAAATATCTGCTGGAAGCTGATTATAGAGCTAGACATTTTTTGAAGGTAGCACTTGCTCCTTGGAGTTTCCCTGACAGCTTGCACAACATGGGGACTCAATATGGTAAAGTGTTATTCACACCAAAATGCATTTGCTTATGCTGATATGGGAAGCTACATGTATTACATTTGTGATTGTTCCATGAAGCACAAGTAAAAGAGAACGGAGACATATTTCAAAGACAAAAAAAATGACTCAACTTCACAAAAGCAATTTAAAAAATTGGAAAGCCTTGCTACCAATATTGTAAATGCTTAAAAACTAACATAGCCTTAGTAAAAGAAGTTTCTGTTGAGGAAGACTAGTCTTCTAATCAGCCTCTGATTTGCTATAGTTAATGCGAAATTTAGTTCATGCAAAATGGATGTAAATGAGTGAATATTGCTACAAAGAGGGAGAAAAAATACATATCTAAATACAAGGTGATTTCTCCCCCTTTTATATCCCTCAGGAAAAAAAAAAAGGAATTGCCTTACATTGAAATTCTTAGAAATATTCTCCTGTTATCAAGTGTTCTCTTAGCTCTTTTATTTTGAACAAGGAGAAACTGTTTGGAGGAGGGAAAAAAATGACATTAGCCATGCCATTTTGTGATTTTTTTAATAGATGTTATCTGGAGAATAAATTTTGGAAAAAGGAAAAAAAGTCCCTCAACAAAAAATAGGTTATTCTTGGGAGAATGTTCTCACAACTTCAAGTATTAAGTATTGTTATATATATGCCTTTTAAAAATCACATAATAAGACAGCTTAGTTTTATGGTCACATTTAGACAAATGGGGAAATAAGTCCTAATATTATGCAGTTGGATTCTTGTATTTTCAATGAAAATATCAAATATGGATTAAAAAAATGCTTTATTTCAGTGACTTAGACAGATTGGATGATGACAGGCTTGGAAAACTTCAGAGAAGTTGAAAAATGACTTCAGGTTGGGAAAGACAGTGAAGTCAAGATTCATGGGAAGAGGTTGATGAAATTATTCCATGATATAATGGTAAAGAAAAAGTAATATTTCTAAATTAATCAATTATTTAATATAGCCCATTAAATTATTTAATAACTTGTGCGTAAGTGAATCTACAAATCAAATATTATACATAGTTATCTACTTAATATGTTCCTCAAAGTCATTCAACTTTACCCAGAATATATTCCTTTCTTCCTTTTTTCTTGTTTTAGACTTTATCATTAATAAATAGGGACTCATTCACCTCATTTGTGGGGTTGCTTCTTAGGTAGGCATTTACATTATATCCTAAATGGAACATTCTATGGGAAAAGTAAAGAAAGGATATTTTGAACTTATTGTGCATTCATATATAATAGCAAAAGAGGAAGTTGAGATATCTGGATATACAAGAAGTATTGTGGAAAGAAATGCAAATTAAATTGTGTTTATTTAAGGCTGTGACTAATGCACATCAAAGTTACTTTATTTTTCAAATCGATGAAAGATTTTATTTCTGTGAAAAGGTATGGTGTCAAAAATCAGCTTCACTTCAAGCCGTTAAAAAAAGATGTTTGGAAGGCCTGATTTTTAAATAAGTTGTTTTCTCCAGGGTAAAAAAAGTCTCTGGGATTGACCCTTTTAAAGGTATTCATGTTGTAATGGAATGAAGTTTTTTTTTTTCCTTTAATCCCAATTTTATTTTTGCCAGCAGCAAGATGCTTGTTTACACAGTAGCTTCATCTGTTCGTTCATTCACTTACATTTTCCACAATGCTGTTTGTCTTCCACTGAGTGTTTGCTTTGAGCCGGTGCTAGTGCTCTGCAAGCCGCTGAGGTTGCAACTTTCAGAATCCAGGCCCCTTCTCTCTAGAATCTCATGGGGTTGAGGGAATCAACAGTCAATGGGCATTTATAATGGAGTATGCTATGTATTGTACTGACATGTATGAGAACACACAAGAGGCGAAACCAGAAAGAAGAGGAGTGGGGAAAGGGAGAGAGAAGTAAGAGGTGGAGAGAGGAGTGGTGAGTACGAAGACATTGACAGTTGGGAGAGCTGTCATCACAAGCCACCATCTGCCCATGACCTGATATTCAAAGATTTTACTTGCCCCGTCATTTCTTTTCTTGAATATAATTATTGTTGAACTCCTTTTACCCACAAAACCTTGCCCTGATTATGTTTATCGATAAGGTGGGATTTTCAAGATTTCAGGTGAATGTCTGATTCTTCTATGAAGTGATTTTTTGGGGTGTGGTGGAATGATGAGTTCTCTATATTGATTCATTAACCCGAGTAGACACCTCGTCATAGTTAGCTCTAATTCTTATGATTAGAAGATTTACTGTTTTTCTTAAGCTACTGCCCAGCCCAGTTGCTGCCTCTTCAAAGCCTTTCTATTCGTTTTCGTATTTCCCCCTGTCAGTCTCTGTGAGCAAGCAGGTTTCCTTGTTTTGTTCTTTCCAGCACACTTCTTGTTTTCTCCGCATCTCCTCAAATGCCTTCTTGATGGAGAAATAGGTTTCTAGGAAAAGATCCCTTTTCTTGCCTTTTTGCTAAGTGAACTCCCTGCACTGATACCACTTAGATCTCTTACTCCTTCTGGAAATGGCCTTGGCGTTCATCTGAAATCTTATGTATTACCCTCCCCTGCCTTCCCTAATTCTACTCCTCTGATTGGCCAGAGAAGCTGTCCATAGGCCAGCCAGTCTCTGCCTGGGTCTATCACAGTTCTAGTCACCACTTCTGTGTAGTAGGGGCAGGGCGTGTGCCATCCAGATTTCTCCATGGCAAAAACGTTTACCGCACACCGGGTGCAGCTAAATAACCAATCTAAGTGACAAGACTTCTTATGAGAATGACCCTAATACTCTTCTATCTGAAAAAGTCATCATCTTTTTTCCAAGAAGCAACCTTTCTACAAAAAAAAAAAAAAAAAAAATCAATGGTCAAGCTCTCTATCTTCTTCTCTGAGGCTATTTGGTATCTGTTTAGAGCCCTCTAGAAATGAACAGCTGAAGGTATGAGCATTACTTGACCATGGTTACTCTTTTCATCCAGATCGACAGATGCTTGTCACAGTCTCTGAATTTCTCGGGGAGAGAGCTTAAAATGCACAGGAGGAAGAAATACTTCTCTCCCAGAATCCCCGCTGAGCTGATAACAGTCTATGGGAAGCCATCTATTTAAACAGAAATAAACATGCCTTGGGAAGCCAGGAGACTATTTTCAACTTTATTAAGCTATTTTCTGCTTTATTAAGAAATCTGTGTTTAATTTTTCCAAACATCTCCAGTCCTGTTCATTTAGCTTTCCTCTGTGTGTGACTCAATTAGAACCCTTGATGAGAATGCAGACTTTGCATTCTGCTCCTAAGAGAAGCACGTTGCATTTGGCGAATGGTAGAGAACCTGGCAGACTTCCAAGGGTCTTGTCACGAATTTGTACTTAGCTGCCTCTTCATGAAAAAGCATATCCCTGGTTAGATGTTGCCTGTGCTTCAGTCTGGAAAATTTTCTCTGTGGATATATTTTTTTCCATTTTAAAAAGCTCCTTTGACCCATATAGATTGGTTACCTGAAATAAGTCAGACAACGCTTTAGTCAAGGGTTAGCAATTTGCGTGCGTGTGGGAAGGCTAAGAGTCAGACAGTAAATATTTTATCCATTGCAAGCTGTATGGTCTCTGTTGCAGCTCTTCAGTTCTGCCATTTACAAACAATGGGAGCCACAGACAATAAACGTAGCTGTGTTCTAATAAGACTTTATTTATGGGCACTATAATTTAAATTTCACATAATTTTCATGTCATGCAATGCTGTTTTCTTTTGATTTTTAAAAAACTTTTTTTGTAGAGAGAGAAGAAGGGAAGGAGAGAGAGAGAAACATTGATTGGTTGCCTCTTGCACACCCCCAACTGGGGATCTGGCACACAACCTGACATGTGCCCTGACTGGGAATAGAACTGGTGACCTTTTGATTCTCAGGCCAATGCTCAATTCACTGAGCCACACCAGCCAGGGCTCTCTTGCTTTTTTTCAATCATTAAAAAATGGAAAAGCCATTCTTTGCTCGTGTGCCCTACAAAAGCGAGCCTGTGGGCCATGATTTATGAACCCCTGCTCCCTTCAAAGGGGCTGAAGTAATGAACGAGAGAGAAGCTTTGATCTAATGTGACTTCATTTTCCAGGAGGGAAAACAGGCAGTGAACATGAAAACATACAAATAATGAATGTTGTGTCAAATTCTAAGGGCTAGGAAGAAAGAAGAAAACAAAAAAGCTAAATAAAACATAGGTATTGTGACTAAGGACAACTGGTGGTAGAAGAATGAGAGCGGCTTTAAGTAGTCAGGGAAGGCTTCTTCAAGGTGGCATCCTAGTTGATCTCCGAATGGTGCTGGGGAGATATGAGAATGGCTGGTGCAAGTAGGAGAAGGAGCAAAAGCAAAGCCCTGCATTGTGATGCTCTGGTGTTTGAGGAAGGTCATGTCAAAGGGAAGGAGGAGGGAGGGCTGCCCAGTGAGAAAGGAATGCAGTGATTGGCCAGGTAGGACTCTGGACCACAGAAAGGGCTTTGGGATTTCTTCATGTTTTGATGCTAGACCCTAGGTAGGTTTAGAACTAGAAAGTGATGCGAAATGGTTTGGCCTTTGTCCAGGTCGCTTTGGCTGCTGTGTGAATGAGGGACTGTGGTGGGGAAGAAGAGTGGAGGCCACGAGGGCTGTCAGGGGGCTAGCTCCAAATAGAGGCCTTTCCATGGATTCTTCTAACATGTTCTTAACATGTGCATCTGGTAGGGGCTGAGGAGAAGGTGGAAAGTAGAAATATAACATTCAGCTCAGGTTGGACTACCAAATGACATTTCCATCAATGACACTACCAAGAAGTTAAAGTCCATGCTAGATAACCTCAGTAATGCTCACAATGATAGCTATTTGCGGGATGCTTGCTAGGTGTGTGATATTGCTTCATTCAGTCCTCACAGCAGTTTTATAATTGTCTATCTACTTTATAGATACAGAAAGTAAGATGCCAGTAGGTTCCTCAATGGGCTACAAGTCTCAAAACTGGTGGGTGGAAGAGAGAGTTGAGGACCTATGCTCCCCTGGCTCTGAAGCATGGGATTTTCTCATGTTTCAGTATCTATTATTGCATATCAAAGTGTTATGGCTTAAAAGAGCAGTGACTTATTATTTCTCATGATTTGGAGGCTGGTTGGCTCAGTGACTGGTTCTTTTGCTCCCTGTGTTATTGACTATGATTGTAGCGTAAGACTATAAACAGATGGGAGCTCATCAGGGCCTGGAATATCCAAGATAACCTCATTCCATGGCTGGCAGCTGGTGCCAGTTGGCTGGGTATCTCTGTTCTGCATATGAACAGATACCCATCATTAGGCTAGACAGGCTTTCTTACTATACGGTGAATGGGCTGCAATAGGGAGCATTCTAGAAAGGCAAGTGCCCCCAGTGCAAGGACTTATCAAGCTCTGTTTGTATTAATATTACACTTGATGATGTCATTACCTTAGAGCAAGTCCTATAGACAAGTCCAAAATTAAAGGGGAGACTCCACATGGGAGGTGGGTTCATGCAGGTCAACCAGTAATCACAGCTCTGCCCTTACACAGAAATGTCTGGAAACTATTTCCTCCTTTGTGATGTAGCAGGACTCTTCTCAGCAACTAAGGGTAAGTTAAGGCACCAGATCTGTATTAATTCATGTGTTGACTACACATTTATTGGATTTCTCCTATGAGTGAGGCACTTATGAAGAAGAGCTGAATAAGAGGTGCTAAGAGTCTAGGAGAAAATATTGTGCTACCAGATGACCTAAAATATGCAGATATAGTTTGGTGGATAGAATATATACCTTAAGATATATTACAAATTGTTCTTATTGGAAGGATGGATAAATTTAAGAAAATATTCTTATAAATTATATAGCTTTCTTCTGTTTGCTATGATTTTCTGTATTGTGAAAGAAATGAAAGCATGTATTTTTCCAGAAAATTAGAGGGCTCTGTGAAAAGTCTATTTTTTTAAAAGATGAACTTTGAAGAAGGTGAATTTTATCTTCTACTGTGACCTCCAGCTTTGTTTAATCTCTTGACTAGTTTAGGTCACTAAGCAGTATTAATTTTTTTTCATTGAAACCTTCTTGGCATCAGCTTCCTGTAAACACACACACACACACATGCCACTGGCATGAAAAGTTCCAATCTACTCATCTTCTGTATGACAGATCTCTGAGCAATATAAAATTTTACATGTAAATAGATGCTCATTTAATTTTAATGAGTCAGGACCTGCTGTTCATTATCATAATATAGGTGTTTGGTATTCTAATGAGATTTAAAAACAAAAGAAGGTACAATACCATTTAACATGCTTAAGATATTTTAGACATTGCCTAAATGCCTTCTATTTAATATTTCCTTTTGCCTTTGTACATGTCTGTGATGTAGATAGATACTTTAAGTAACTTTATTTACTAAATAAGGGAGTTTTAGGTAAAAGAATTAACTTACCCAAGACATGGAGGCAAGGCTTGAACTCTGCTGCTTTTGATACCCAAGCCCATTTAACCTTATCTTTATGTAACACAGAAGCAGCAAGAGGAGGAATATTGGCATGGCTTCAGGAGACCTGAGTTCTAGTCCTAAGGGCTGAACTAATGAGCTCTGTGATCTTGGACAAATAAACTTCTCTTGCCTGAAAAAAGAAATTAACTGTTTTTTTGGAGCACAGTCATTGGCAAAACATATTTCTGAGCTAATTTAGAGCCTATGTTGTCTTCACAGTTTAGGTGGTATCCTCCACATTCCTAATCTCCCGTATCCTGCTCTGCTTTTATTTTCTCTCTCTTTTACTTAATATTTATCACCTAATATTCAATATTATCTACTTAGTTATTCTTTATTGTTCATTTTCTTTCTCATCTTCTCCAGAACATAAGCTCCAGTGAGGGCAGGGGTTGTTGTCTGTTAGTAAAGTGCCTCCAGAACTTCACAGCACATAGGAGGCCCCTAAATAAATATGCAGTATACTTTTTAAAAAGGAATATGGGGGTAGAAGACACGAAGAGACATTTACAGATAAGGAATATGGTGTGAGAAGGGACAATAAGACCCTATGTGTCTTGGTTTTTGAGGAGTTTAATTTATGTCAGGGAACAATGTGGGGCATGATGAAGACCAGACTGTAGGTAGGATACATAGTGGAGGAGGTCTTCAATGTCTCGTACAAGAGTCCAGATTTTATTTGTTAAGTGTTAGAAAGTCAGTTTGGTCACCGACACTCATTAGGGCAGCAAAATTCTTGGGGTGTGATGGCTGTTTCTCAGAGATAATCCTTGGGGCTTAATTGTATGTGGAAGTGACATTTAACTTTCTGCACAATTGCATGGTCACTCTCTCCTGGGAAATGACAAGAGCAATAAAGGAAATACGAAATGATGTTATACTCTGAGTTCAGGGAGAATAAATGTGCAGATGCAGATGTGTTATTTCTATTTATGATAATTGAATTTTAAATTTAATTTAGCAGGAAAAATCTGCTATTTAAAGGATTGTTGCACTGTAAAAGACTTGAGAAACACATAGTTTCTAGGGGTACTTAGAATATCATTTGATCCCTGATGGGTGACAAGCATAAATGCATCCAAATTAATCATAATTGCCATTCTAGCAAGTAAAATGCAGCAATGTCTTTATCAAAGGGATGCTTCCAAAAGATTTAAAAGACTATGATAAATAGCAGAGCAAAAGACTCATGCTACAAAGCCATAAATAGAGGCTACCGAACTCTATACACTGCATGATATTACATTTATTATAGACATTTCATGAGCATTTTAAGAAAATAGCTGCATATTATTCTATTTTGAGCATTTGCAACCATCAGCTTAGCCTTTTAAACACCTTTGGGCATTTCAGTTTTCATAATGATAACTAACATTGCAATGAATATCTTCATGTATTTTTTTCTGTATTAAGAATTGTTTTCTAAAGAGATCATACAGTAGAATTACTAGGTCAATGGATATGAATTATTTTTGCATTAATTCTGTCTGCTAATTTGGCAAGTGGAATTTGGCACTTGTTAATGTTTCTTTTTTATTACTAATGCAATTGATATTATATTTAATAGCTGGTTGATTCTCGTATCTAAAATACCTGCTTGTGCACTTGGACATTTTATCTTTTGGAGCGTAGGGCTTTTCATTTGGATATCATACTTAGAATTCTGTCTATGCAGAGGCCAAGCCTCCCAGTCAAGCCAAATAGTCAATACACTGAAACAATTAATCAATTCATTGGAACAGTTGGTCAATCTTCTGACATGATGGGTCATTTCATCTATGCGAGTGGATCAATTTAGTGAAACATCTGGTGGAATAAAGGTGCACATAATAAATCATGTTGGAAAGTAAAGCTGAAAATTAAATTATCAGCTGCACAAGCTAGTCCATGCCTTGCTCATGAGTTCACACCCACCTCCTTTCTGATTCTTTTCATAGTATAATAATAAGGATGATAAAAAGTTCAGGAAACATCTGCTTCTCTGTGTACATTAGGAACTTCTGCTCTAATTGCAGTATGTCAATATTTTTATCTTCTTTCTAGTTGGACGTGCTGAGAGTAATTGATTGTCCCCTTGAAATTAACAGCCTCAACTCTCTCCTTTCAGTGACCCTTCGCCAGATGAAATTCTCATTGACTTCATTTAATAAATGAGGAAGTTCGTTCCCTCATTTATCATGGGTTGCACTCTGCATTTGGATTCATGCCAGACCCAGAGATAAGATGATGGGAAACTTTTTGAAATTATGAGTGCAAGGTGAAAGAGGGAATTTTTTTTCCACTTGACTCTGTGGAAGTTTTTTGTTTTTTTTTTTTTAGTGATATCTTTCTGAGATGTAATAGCATTTAGGGGCCATAGGAGCCATGGTCAGTAGGCATAAAAAGGGTCCGAGTTCTTTGAATCTTATCCCATGTCTTGAATGGGAATCAATGCTTTAACTATAGGTTTGTTTTATGAAGAATTAGTGTGTTAACAGTGTACATTTTCCAATCTGTTCAGGTATACAATTTATGTATGTTTTTCTTTGGGTAGGTGCTCTAAAAATAGACACGGACTGCATTATCGCTGTGTTATTGTTCTGGTGGAATGAGCCTTGGTGGTCCTGCATCAGGGGACACTATTTTTTTCGGGCGGGTATCATTTGATGTCAACATCAACAGCCTTTGGACTAATTAAAATTTAACAAATGTTAGTATCCATGTGGCATTAACAGGATTATACCTGTTCTGTTATAGTTGAAAATATTCCAGTCATTTAACCCATTTGCAGCTAGTACCAAATACGTATATACAGGGGTGAGTACAAGTAGGTTTATAATTTTAAGTACACAAAACACAGGGCTTATTCTTGTATTATTTATTTATTAATTATTGTATTATTTATTTGTAATGACTATAAAACCTACTATTGCTCTCCCCTGTGTGTATATATAAAAATGCATGTGTGTATATGTGTTTTCATAAAAGTAAATTAAGATAACAGGAAAATGGGAAGTTTCTTTTTCATTTTCAAGTTATTTAACACTGATTCTCAGACATATCCACACATATTTACAGATACACACACAAGAAAACACCTTCCCCAAAAGAGCAATGGATCATAATAAATGTATAACTGTTTGCAAGTCAGCCAGACAAGGCTGCTTTCTGGTTCTGTGTTCTGAATGCCCAGCTATAGCAATGGGCCAGAGATCTAACCGCATCCCTCAAAATCCAGCCCAGGATGGGAGCACTGGTTGTGTATCCATACTATGATAAAGTGTAGTGACCCAGCTCCCTAGCTTTAATTCTAAGCTAAAAGCTAAAAACCTAAAGCCTTTTATATTCTTTCAAAGGAGAGGTCTAACTGAACCTCTGCACTAAACAAGCAGATTGAACCACAGTTCAACAGCCTGGCAGATTCAAATGATCAAGAACCCAAGACAAAATTTTATTTGGTGAGTGATGGAAACAAGGAAACCTCGATTCAGAATTAATTAAAAAAAAAAAAAACTGTCAAGGGAGTATGGTTCTCTATTCTTATTTCACCTTAGAAGGAGTCAGGGCTATTTGTCATAGATCAGAGCCACACTAAACACAAAGTTCTTCTGGAATCAAATGCTAAGCATTATTAGGCACATGTGAAAAATAGCCTGAGCTGTGGAGGATCAGACAGCTCTAGGTTGGAACCTTGACTTTGGCACTTACCACTGAGCAACTTTGGGCAAGTTATTCAAATGTTCAGTCTTGGTATCTTCATCCATAAAATAGGGATAAAACAGTAAACATTTCGTGAGGTTGTTGTAAAGCTTAAAGGAGATATTGCATGTAAAGGAGTGTATAGTGAGTGTATCATGGTAGGGAGTTATTAAAGATAACAATATTAATAGATGTAGCACTTGTGCTGAAGGAAGCCAACAAGATTTGAAAGTGTAATTTCTGAGCGAAGACAGCAAGAAAGCAAGCTGCTGAGAAGGAGGGCAAGTTCAGCCTTTCTAAACTCTCCTTCTGAGAGGGTTGATAGTAGGTGACCAGGGAGACTAGAGACCTGTAAGACCCTGCATTTCCTTTTTAGCATTTGAAGAAATATGTCTAATGAGTATGTAGGTATGGGAGCAGCACAAACTATCTCTGTAAGGAGTAATTAAGTGTCTTACTCTCTTACCATAGAGTTTATGGTTCCCTTTCCAAGATTACTATGTCTTTTAGGAAGAATGCTGTTTTCAAAGGTAACATCAAGATCTTACTTGTTTCTTTCATTCTTCCCTCTAAAATTCTATTCCTGTTTTCTCTCTCTTCTCTCCAACTCACCACCAAGTTCTTCAGCTTTACTTTGAAGTTTATCTAGCACTGGGAAATCATGTTTTTGTGACATTATCTTGTGATTGCATCATAAATCACTGACATTATTTATAATTATACACACAAGAAATGGTTTCATTTCTTCCTTGAACTGCTTATATACTGTGTCCAGCATGTTCCTTTTTATCATGCCATAGGGTTGATGTCACATTATAGCAATTTGACATAGGTTGGTGGTTTGGAAGCCTGGCAGTCAAGCAGAGAATGAAGCTAACAACCCGTGTGTGGGTTCAAAGGCGGGAAGGACTTTGCATGCTGGAGTAGAAGGGGAGCAGGTCCAGGAGGTAATAGGGCTGGATCCTGCAGAGCCCTGAGTGCATGTTAATCATTTGCATCAGTATTTGATTAGCATCTGTTTGAAAGTTTTAATTTGTATACAATCTGTCATTGAAGTTGAGCTTTCCTTTGAAACTTCAGCGTAGGGGCTGCAGACACTGGGAAGGTAACCAAAGTAAGTAACTTTATGAGCTGAAAATTAATCTGTGTGTTTCAGTAACAAATCTGGAGCTTTACTGGTTTCTCACACAGAGTTTAATGACTCTGCAGAAGCTTATTGATGCTATCAGGAAACCGATACATTTGTAAGAAGAAATGCATTATCCATGCTATAAAGTTAAATGTTGCATTGCAAAGCAATATACTAAATATCTCTTTAGTCAATTTTTGTAAGCTAAATGTTATAAAATTATATTGGAGCAAAAGAGGCATCATAAATCCATGGGGAATGGATTTCTTCAGGAAGTTAATTTTGTTCGCCTATATTGATAGGCAGGTTTTAATTACCTTTTTACAAAAGTGTGTATTCGCCATGCCTGGGAAAAGATGTGTGTTCTTTCGCTCATATTGTCCTTTAGTGTCGCATATGTCTAATTGGGGCTTTGAAGACATGCATTTTAAAAACTACTTTTTGGTATATTAACATAAAATCAAATGCATATTATTTATCTCTTTTTAACACAAATGTGAATAACATGTCCCTCTGTACCTAGGATTCTATTTAAGAACGTCTAAAATAGATCATGGTCGTACACACCTAGGTTAACTTTAAATGCAAAACTTGGAGCTATACACAGGCATTCTATGCATATACTGTATATTGTATAATCCTAGGGTTTTGCATAAAAAGAAGTTGAATAATGTCTTCTAATATCTAAGGAAATAACAGCTAGCATTTACTGAGAAGTTACTGCATGCTAGGCACTTCACGTATTGTCTCATTTAATCCTCACAAACTAAGAGATAATTATTATATAGGTGAATAAACCAAGGTGCAGAAAGGTTAAGTGACTTGTTCTGTCTACACAGCTTGCAAGAGTTAGAGTTTGGAAATGAACCCAGGCAGCCTGAATGGAGATTCCATGTTCTTAGCATCTGACAGTGAACTATTCCACTGGGGGATGGCTCTTTTAGAAAGGATGTTTCCTTTTATATGGTAAGGTTTTTTTTCTGTCTCTTTCTTTTAGGAATGAGGACTTTGTGCAGCTTGGTGTTAACACATATCTCCTCACATAAGCTAACTCTCCCAGAAGGATAATTGAATGATAGCACTGATGGTGAGAATGATAGCAGCCTCTGCTGATCAAACCCTGATTACATGTCAGGCACTGGGCCTGGAGCTTTACATTTTCTCATTTCCTTCTTAATTTTCTGGGGAAGGTATAAGTATTCCCTTCTCACAGATCAGACACAGAAGCGTAAAGGACTGAAGTAAACTGTCCTTGGAGTGACAACGGTAAAAATGTAGTCGCAACATGGATGGAACTTGAGAATATTATGCTAAATGAAATGTCCAACAGAAAAAGTTAAGAACCCTATGATTTCACTCATATGTGGGATATAAAACTGAAAGTAACAAATGAATAAATAAGAAAAACAAACAAAAACTCAGTCACAGACAACAGTGTGGTTGTTACCAGAGGGAAGAGGGGGCAGAGGGTAGAAATGGTAAAGGAGGCCGAATATATGTGACTGAAGATGATGTGACTTTGGGTGCTGGGCACACAATGCAATATACAGATCATGTATCATAGAAAAATGTACACTTGAAACCTATATAATCTTGTTAACCAATGTCACCCCAATAAATTTAATTTAAAAAAATTAAAAATTAAAGGGTAAGAATGTAGTATATGTCTGAACAATGTGTAAGTTTATGCTCTTAACCTAGTCCATGAAATTGTCTCAACTACACACATTTTGCATGTAGGGCAGATATGGACAGGTCTAAAAGCCAGAGATGGAAAAGGGACATATTTTATAGTTTATCAAAATATAAGATCTGGCAATGCAGCTTTTTAAAACCGAAATGTCACTGCATTTAATTAAGCCATCTCCTTTTCCATACCTCTCAGGGCAGATGGAGATCACAGTATCCTTCCTTCTTATAAGTAGCTGTTTATATTTAAGTGTGCTTCCTCAGCCTCCTCTTCTACATGATATAGAGGAACAGGAAGTCATTCATGCCCCTGAATCCATTAGGTTTTTGTCAGCCAATTCTGAAGACCTTGCTGGTTTCTTTAGTTTTCTTTTTAAAATTCAGATTCTTAAAATCGTTCCTAGTAATGAAGCTTGCCATTCTGGTATCTGACCCTGAGCACTTACCATTGACCCAACCCAGTATTAGCTGTCCTTCATGATTCACAGAAGCGAGCGAGGCATGATCCCTTCTTCCAAGAAGCATCAAATTCAATGAAAGAGACAAAGAACTCAGAGAAAATGTGACCTGTTGAATCTTCTCTCAGGAAGAGGACCTTAGATCTACTGTAATGAGTCTTGTCTTCACGGCTTTAACTTCTTAACCATTTCCAAGCACCTGCAAAGGCCGTTAACATGAGATAATTCCCAGTTTTGCTGATACACTGATTTGTATCTTTTACATTTCAGAATCAAGTCATTAGGCGCTCTGCAAACAGACAATTAGTCGATTAACTACTCAACAAAGGTTTATGGAGCATCTCATGTAATGGCTGAGAGCACACACTCCAGAGCCTTTGTTCCTGGGTTCCCATCCCCATTGTCACTTCCTGACGCTGCAACCTTGAGCAAGCTTCTTGGCTTTGTCAGTCCTAGTTCCTCACCTGTGAAATATGGATCATAATAGAATTGATGCCATAGACTTATGGTGAGATAATACGAATAAAGCATTTCAGCACAATATCTGAGGCATAGTGAGGGCTCAACAAATGTTAGCTGTTATTATTGAGAGCCTCATTCTCCAGGTGTTCCACAGGGTGCTGAAACAAAAGGAAGAGCAAGCCCAGAGGTGGTCCTTGCTCTCATGAAGCCAGTCTTAGAGGAGTGGCATGACTGGAGCACAGGAAGCAGGGAAGTGATGGTAGATGAAACTGGAGAGGGCATAGGAAACCTGTAAGTGTACCATTTAGCTTTAATCCTCACGGCAGTGGAATGCCATAAAGTGGTTAAGAAAGGGAGGTGACATTTTAGATTCACATTTGTAATGATGGCTGGCTGATGGTGGATGGATTGGAAGAAGCCTGGTGGATGCAGCATGGGGGCTTTGTACATGCAATAGCCCTGATGGTAAACATGTTTGCATGCAGGGCAAACATGGCCAGGTGTAAAGGCCAGGAATGGAGGAGGAAAATATTTTTCAGTTTATTAAAATATGAATTCCTCAAAGTCACACAACTAGTACATGGTGAAGCTGAGGATAGATCCACACTCTTAGTCACGTGATGTTGCTTTGTGCGGTGATCCAGGCAAGACACAAGAGTAGCTTGACGAGAAGAGAGGCAATGATAGAGGGCAGCGCACAGGCCCAAGAAGTGTTTATGTGGAAGAATGGGCAGAACTTGGTGAGGGTTTGGATATGCCAGGCAAGTCAGGTTCTCTCTGTGTGACTCAACTGAATTTAGTGCTTGTCAAGGGTCTGTGGAAGTCATTGACATTTCTCAGATGCTGCTGCATTGGGTGCTGTTCAGAAGCAATGTATAAATCTTGGACATTTGCAAAGGTCTTGGGAATTCTCTCTAAATAGTTGCCACATTTTGGGAGAATATTTAGAACTTTGTAATTGTGTCTCCACAGTTAGTCACTCTCCAAGTTGAATGTAATAAACAACATTTCCCTCCAATATATTGGATGGTGGATTTTTTTCCTCTTTAAATATATTGCAGAGCTTTAAAACTTTTCACCAGTGAAGCAGTGTAAGAAATTTTTTTTAGGATATTTTTTTTCTTGTAGAAAGGATTAAAAGGAAACGTTAAGTTGCAAGTACAATGACTTCCCAACTATTATACTCTTATCATATGGCTATATTAAGTTTGCTTCTTATTCTAAAAGGCCTATTGTTTCTTGGTACATATTTGGGACATTTTCTGAAGATGAGTTGGTCAAAAATATGTTGTTTTTTAGTAATATCCTCAGTACTCCAGCTTCCTCTTCCCTGTGTGCTATTCAAAGCTCTAATCCTCTCTGCTCCTGCAGCTAAATCCCTAATACTTAAATCTGCTGATACCCTGGGGACTTTTTTTGGAAAATTTCTAACATGAAAATAAAGTCAAGTTAATGACTTTTATTTGACATCATGCCACCCAAACTTCTTTCAGACACTTGAGGAAGACCCATTTTTTTTTACACATTTAAAGAGCTTATTTTCCTCCATTATAAAGATTAAAATGTAGTCAGTTCAGCAATTATTGAAAAACATGGAAGAGTAAATACAAGGAAGGAGAAAACAATCACTCGTTGCATAATGTTACTGTTCAGAGGATACCACAGCCTACATGTTGATCTGTTTCCTTCCAATCTTTTATTCTATCTTTAGGGTCATAACTGTGATAGATGGACAGTCACAGAGGTGGAGGCGGCCTGATTCACTTTGGTCCTGCCTTGGTGAGACATCTCAAGCTGATTTTATGATCTTATCTGGTCTTCCCATGATCAGGTGTCCCCATCCCTGTTGTGCCTCTAACATTGCCAGGGCTTCCTTCTCTAACTCTGAGGACTGACGTGTCCTAGGTTACTGAATGGAGAGTTATTCCCGTAACAGATGAGTTAGATATGAACTGGGGAAAGTCTCAGGCTACTGGTGAGTGGCAGTCCTGATGGGTCATGTTCAGGAAGAATGCTGGCAGCTGGTCCTCCTGGACGGCAAAGAGAAAAATGCCTGGGTGTTCACTTGTCCCACAGAGTGTGTGATTATGGGGTGGTTTCCTCCTGCAGATAGAGCTGGGAGAGGGGCCAGGAAAGGACTGAGCTGAGCCCTCAGGCTATAATGAAAACATTGTGTAAGCACAAAGGCTGGGGTAGGGACACAAATTATTATCTTGATATAATGGTTCCTTATTTTGTGTAGTTCTGATTGTGATCATAAGATAACATTATTTGCCTATATAGTGCTTTACCCCTGTTAATTTATTTCATCTAGTACAAACACTTCATTTTCTTAGGTGAACATATATAATGATACTGATTATAATAATTATTATTATTATTTGCATTTATATAGGGTTTATGGAAACTTGTCTAAATAATACACAATTAGTAAGTGGTAAAGCTGAGTTTGAAACCAAAATTCATGCACTTAGTCATTAAATGCTGTTGTCAAAACTCTTTATAAGCTTAATTGTAGTCACTGCATAAAATGGCATTTATTGTAGAAATTAAGATTTACTTAACTGTTATCTTACTGATGTAAAGAACTATTATTACATTTTTTTCCAGTTATAAATAATGCGGTTGTGGTTACCTTGATACATAAAGCTTTGTTATTCATTGCTTCAGATTTTTTTCTTTAGAATATATTCATCAAAGTGGGATTATTGACTCAAAGTTTATAAACAAGTCTGTGGCTTTTGATATACATGCCAAATGCCCCCCCCCCCCCCCCGTTTTTTCAAGAGTGGTTTAATTTAATTCATACTGCCATCAAAGATTTGTAGAGCTTTATTTTGTCTCTCTCTCTTTAGTACCTATGCTAAGCCTCCTAGGTGGAAGGCACTCTGTTGGCTTTCAGGGAGATATTTCTCTCCGGGAATTAGATTTTTCCTTGGGGAATTTGATATTCTACAAGTAATTTTGGCCGTGGAAAATAAGATGCATGGGGGAGAGAATGAATTTTAGGCAAAGGAAGCATTAGCAAAAACAGATGTTGAAAAGCAAAGCCATTGTTTTTGTGAACATAGGTTTGATTTGACTAAATGTTTGTGGGTTGGGTGACTCAAACAAAGGGGTTTGACCCAGGGCAAGTCACATTAACTCTCTGGGCATTCATTTAATAGGCTATAAATATAAGAGATTAGATTATTTGCTTATAAACTTCTTAAAATTTTATTATTTAAGATTTTATTTATTTATTTTTAGAGAGATGCAAAGGGAGGGAGAAAGAGATGGAGAGAAACATCCATCAGCTGCCTCTTGCATGCCCCCAACTGGGGTTCTGGCCAGCAACCCAGGCATGTGCCCTGACCTGCAATCGAACTGGCGACCTTTTGGTTTTTTGTCGGAGGACGCCCAGTACACTGAGCCACCCAAGTCATGGCAGCTACTTAAAATTTTAGTATTAGTTATTATGTAATCATGTAAGTTAAATAGGATAAAAATTCTCCATATCTCAAAACAAATTCATATGTTTCTTGAATTCTAAAAATAAGTATTTATTATGCGGAAGGAGGTACAGGCTCCAGGCTCTATATGCTTTCAAACGAAAGCTCTTATTTCAGAAGATAACTAATAATCCTGGAAGATTCATGGGGGTATATGTCAATTGTGAACAGTTTAAAACTCCAAAGTTCTTGTTCTCTCTGCAGCCTATACGGGTATTCATTTGTTTCCCTGACCTTGACTGGATTCCATAGCACAGCATGTTCTTACTCTTGTTCTGTAGAGAGAGTTCCTTACAAAATTAGGGGACTCATCAGTCAAGTCAAAACTGACACTGGCACACAGAGATAGGGCAGTATGAAATCCGTGTTCTTAATCCAGGAGGCACCGTCTGCTCTTTGAGGTCAAGGAGGCAATACTTTAGGATGGTGGCCACAGCTTTCCTAGATGTTTGTATTTGAAGGGCACACAATAGTTCCCCTTTTTCTAGAAAATGATTTCCTGGGGCTAATCCATCTTCCTGAAGTTACTGCTTTTGTAATTTATCAGAAATAAGGCCACTGTGGCCCTACCACACCATAAATGTCTTATCCATCCTTTAAGGGCCCTCTGAAGTGCTCCTTCCTCTAGGGAAGAAGTTATCCCATGATGCCTCTCTTTTTAATATCATCTGCTTGATCTTTTTTTTTTTTTTCCATCTCCCTCACTACTGTGTAAATTTCAGGGAAGAATGCATTTAATGCATTTAATGTATCTGTGCATTATTCTCAACATCCAAAACATACTAGGTATTCAATAAATGTTTGTTAAATGGATACAATAAATGATGGAGTAATTTTCCCATTAAGAATTATTCTTCTGTTATTGTTCCTATTATACTCTGTTTCTAATAGAACTTAAACATGATAGTTGAGAATACCTGACCTAGAATCAGACTGTGGGGTTTGAATCTTTGCTGTTGCTCTTTAGAGCTGTGTAACTGACCATGGCAAATGGCACAAACTTCTTTGTGTCTCAGTTTATTCATCTGTAAAGTGGGGTTACTTTATAAGGCAGTTCTTTGGATTAAATGGGATAATACTAGTAATGAATTTAGAATATTGTGTTACTTTTCTTCATCATTATTTGTATGCATGTTAATAGAACTTGTTAACTTAGAAGCTTCTTTAAAGTAGAGCCTCATTTAACTTTGAATCTTAATTCTTTACTAACAGTGAGGGCTCAGCAATATTTATCAAATATAATTGACATAGAAATTTGGACAGTTTATCTCTTCAGAGCACTAGTTACTGTTAAATTTGTCAACTTTATGAACTGCTTTAAGCTGCAAACTCCATGAGAGCTGAGATTATTTTCATTGTTTACCTCTTTTGTACATTCAGCAACTAATACAACACCTGGCATACACTGGTTGCCTGAATGGCATTTGCCAAACTGCTGAAGACCTACAGGTAACGTAAACCCGGTCCTTGATGCCAAGGCACTTTGGAACAGTTCTTATTTGAGCTAGTTTATGAGATTTAGAGGAAGCAGAGAGAATAGCGCCCAGGAGAGGTCTGATGGGAGGGAGAGGCAAGGGAGCTTGGGATACACCTCAGATCCCCCTAAAAGATGCTGCCCAGTAAATCACTGTATTTCATTTGCCCTAAATCACTGCATATACCTCTATTCCTGCCAGAGCCTCACTGCCAAGCCTCAGCAGGATGGTATTCTCGTCTTCCTCCCCTACTGCTAACAACAGTCTTGTTTCTCTTTACAACACTGGTTTCGATTCCTGTTTAAAGCAACTATATTTGAAAGTGAGCCTCTGTCATTGACATTGCTTATAATAATTACTTTATTTATCATCTTCACCCTGGCTGGTTTGGCTCAGTGGATTGAGCGTCGGCCTGCGAGCTAAGTGTCGCTGGTTCGATCTTCCAGTCAGGGCACATCAGAGAAGGAAAACTCTGACTCCAAAAAACCTCCACTGCCTTGCGGCATACCTCCTCAGGGGAAAGGCTAAGGGAGTAAACCCTGACAGAAAATCCGGAGCCGGAGTCCCTAAGGCGGTTTGACGTTGTAGTCAACACCGGCAACTCCTGCGGCGCACCTGAAGCCAAGCTGTATTGACTCCGTCTTTCCCTTGGACCCTTCAGCTGCGAAGAGAGGGGGGGTCTGCTGCATGGGCAACAGCAGACCCTCCATATCACCCTGCCCAGGCTCTGTAGCTTCAGCTTCACTGGAGAGGACACTCCAGCGTCATCGCAAGATGTCGATTCAACACGGGAGGAGACAGATACCGTGTCACTCCCAAGTTGGACTGCACAGCCATTCTCGGTGGTGCAGATAGACTCTTAAGAAGCTACACCATCGTCTCTCGAGACGGATGGCTGCCGACGACGATTTATCATCTGAAAATAAAATGCAGAAGTCTTCTGCAAACTGCTCCAGAGAGCATGGGGAGTGGGGCAAACCCTCCTCCTTCATGAAAACACTTAAAAACCTCACGTTGTGCAGTGGCATCACCTGGGTAGTCTGAGACTCACGGACACACACCGAGGGTGTGGTGAAGCACCAGAATGTGTACTGAAAACTCTTGGTGTGAATATCATGCTGTAGTGGCAAGGAGCTCAGTGTACTTTCTTATTCTTTGTTCTCACATTGTTCCTGAAAAGTATGTGGTATGGTTCCCATTTGACAGATGGAGAGGCTGTACCAAGGCAATAGGCTCAAGCTGCACAGTTTATTCCAGCAGACTCTGTGTTTCTGACTCGTAGCCAAGTGGGAAGTTCCCACATTTGCTTCCTGTTGGTCCCATTGGCAACCTGAGAGCAACAGTAACAGCTTCCCTTACCTGCCAGGATGTTCTGATTTTACTTTCTACTTGTTCTCCAGGACGACCCCCTTGAAATATGCTTTCCATGAGCACTTAAATATTTTATGTTAATAGTGATGGAAGTCAGATTTCAAGTAATACTTCCTGTGGTTTATTGGCCCAGTTAATTTAACATTAAGAAGGAAATGAGAAAGAATAAAAAGCATTGCACATTTCCATTTGCAAATGTGTGCCTGGAGGAAGCTGTTAGACGTGGGGCAATCAATACATTCCAGAACTCTGGTAGAATTGCACATGACTCTGACATTAGTTTCTGCAGGTTGTAGGTTTTGTTTCAGAGCTCTTTCCTCCATCGTCTTTACGGGATGTGGTGTTTTGTGCCACGCTGATGCTGACATTCCCTGGCTCTGAGAATGCAGCCTAGGAGCAGCGCATGCGCAGTGGGATGCTGTCTCCCAGGCGATTTGTAATTATGTTGCCCTGACAGGTGCTCATTGCAGGGCTTCACTTCCTCCCCAGCCTCAGCGATCCATATCCTCCTCAGCAGTAATCCTGCCAGAGAGAGGGAGAGGTTGTGGCCCAGGGGAGTAATTCTCATGCAGAATTCTCATCAACCCTGTGATCCACAGAGGTGATTCAGGGGTCATTGCTGAGGGCGAGAAGGAGGTGTGCCAACAGCACTACAGATTAGGTTTGCTTTTTATCTCTTATGTATGTGTTGCCTTTTTTAAAAGGGAATTCTACTTAGTTAAGAGTCAAAAAACACTGATCAAGACTAGGAGAGAGCTAGTAATAACAACAGACGCTTGCTGACGTCTGCTGTATGTTGAGGAATATGTTAAGCTCTGGATCTGTATTCTGTTACTCAATCCTCGTAGTATTTCTGTTTGACAGATGGGGAAGCTGAGGCTCAGTGACAGGAAGTCATTTGTCTAGGTCCTAAAGTGGCAGACCTGGAACTCTTTTCCTTTCTCATGTTTCTTTCACAAGGCTTCACTGGGCAATGGTACAGTCCCCTACCTGGCGTGAAGTGTTGAGGTTACAGCAGTGTGCAGAAGGACACAACTCTGTCCTCCTGGGGCTTTATAGTCCACAGAATTTGAACCCAGGTCTGTGTGACTGTGGCAGTTAGGTCCTTGACTCTTATACCATGTTGTTTTCAAACCTCAAACCCTGGGGCCTCCTCATCTTGAGATGAGGGAAGGTAAGAGTGATTGAAAAAACAGATGTGTGACAAATAAGTCAGACTGTACTCACTTTCTGGAGGACAATGTGCTCCTAGAGTCTAAGTCAGCTGCCTCATTTTTCAAGGACGCATAAATTCATGGATGACTCTGATTCACAGAACAACGCCTTCTCAATGTTAAGCTATGACTTTAATTGTAGTGTACAGTAGTCCCTCGTTATATCGCGGTTCACTTATCGCGACCTCAATGTATTGCGCGATTTTTAAAAATATTATATTTAATTATTTATCGTGGATTTTTCACTATATCATGGGATTTTGCGGTACTGTATTATGTAGGTTGTTAAAGTTACATAGTTTTAAGAGTTTAGAATAAATGTAAGGTTCCTACTTTGTGGGGGGGTGTGGAACGTAATACCCGCGATAAGTGAGGGAATACTATAGTGTAAACATCACTAGACTATGAATTACGAAGACCTTGTTTCTTGTCTTGAATAGCATGTCATCTTGGGAAAGTTATTTCACTTCCTTAGCTATTTCCCTGTCTGCAAAATAACATGCGTGGATGGTATTCTTGCTTCTTCCCAGCTCAGACGCTCTGATTTTGAGTTTGTGAGTGCTGGAAGCATATGCTTTGTTTGGAATGGGATGTCCCCATACTACAGTGACTTTTACATTTTTTTGACTATTACCAACAATCTGAAATACATTTTAAATTGTGACTAAATATACAAGCATACACACATAGACACACTTACCAGGAAAAAACTTCCATAAAAATACCATTACTTATGTAATATACTCTTCAATAATTTATTGTATTCTATTATATTCTAGTCCGTTCATTGTTTCATTTTTTTGTAGAAGTGTTGACCAAGAGCTAATAAGTTGATTTCATATTGATTTTATAATCCACTAACTGTGCCTGGTTTCATGAAATCAGACTGCCTAAGAGAGTTTCTCAAGGTCAAGCTACGTCTGCCATCTGCCTCCTGCTTACTTTGGAAAATTAAAAAAATTATATATATATATTAATCTTCACACTGTTGAGCAATTGCCTCACTGCCCCCCCCCCCGGATGGTCATTTCTCCATTTTTAACTAGGCAGACAATCTCCCCCAATTTCCTGCATGGCCTTATGATGCATTAGACCCTCTGCGATCCTTTAAGTGAATTGAAAGTACTGCCCCCTTAGGATAGAAGCACATGCCATTGTTGTGTGAAGAAGTGATTAGCCAATTCAGCTTGAAATAAAACTGCTTCACTCAGTCATCAAAGAGCTCTTTAAAATTCTCTAATGTGTGGAGCTTAACTGGAGAGAAAAAATAATCACCCATATTTTGTCAGCACACAACAATATGACAAAGCCCTTGCAGCTTGGGAGGTGGCTTTACTATTACCAAGTTGCTCTCCTTTTTGCCTGATGGAGAAATTATTGTGGTACTTAACAGGTTTGTAAACTGAGGCTGAGAGCCCAAAGGCTTGGGGTCTCAGACAGTGACTCTGTCGCATCATGAGACAGAACAATATTTAAGCTCATCTGCTGTTCTCTCTGTGAAGTCCTTGCTCACAGGACTTCTATTTTGTTGCTTGTGAAGCTATTACCAAGGTTAGTGGAAAAGGAAGTGGTCATTTAGCCAAATCTATTGGAATACTTAATTTCTGGTTCTCCCGCATTTCCGTTCTTCATGGGTGCCGTTTTATTTTCACCCCAATTCTTAATGACCTAGAAAACACCTTTCAATTTAGTGAGCCATTTAACTCTGCTGGGTATTCTGCTCTAGCCAGGGTAATTTATTTCTGAGTGTGCCTCTCACTTTACCTCTGACATGGCTCTAAGATGACTGTCCTCTTCAGTTAGTTCTCAGCTACACTGTTGCCTCAAAAAAGCCTTTTCTGACCATTGTGCTTCACTGACTTCCTGTTTCTCTGTCCTATTACTCTTTTTTAAAGCATTTTTTTTTTTTTTTACTATATGAAATTGTCTTACTTATTTGCATTCATGTTTATTTTCTGAAGGGAAGGACTGTATCTGTTCCCCTCTGTAACCCGGAGGCAGAACATTGCCTAATAGATTTGGGAATCGGTAAAAATTTGTGGAATCACATTAGGTGTTTACTGTCCACCCTCTAACTCGAAACTAGAAATAATCTCTACTTTCTGTAGTTCTCAAAGAACTTGCTCTTGTACTGCTTTCTGCCTTGGCTGGTCATTTCTAATGCAGACATTCACATCTGCTAGATTATAAACTTGGAAAGGAAAGTGCAAAATTTTATTTAGGAAATTAACATTTATTACCTACCTATGCAGTCTCATCACCACCCTGTGAGAAAGTAGTTATTGCCCCATTTTGCAGATGAAAAAGCTGAAGAGATTTGTGCAATTCATTTAGCGGGTAAATGGCAGAGTTGGTATTTACACAAAAGAGCATTTGCTTCTACTTTCTTTTCTCATTTTTATATTCTTTTGGGCTCTGCGTGGAGAATTATCTTAAGTGTTTTTCAAAATCAATGAATGAAATTTTAAAATAAAGTAGCTTCAGTCTTGATTCTCAGCAGTTCTGTTGATTCCTGCAAAGGGTCTTACATTTTCTTCTACTATTTTTTTCTTCATGTTCTTCAGATAACTGTGGTGCTGGTGGTAGAAGTACCTGCTTACCAGAGAAATCCTGGTGGTAACTTCTGTGAAACAGATTGAAGTTTTTCAGTCAACATTAATATTTAAAGTACCTTTGGGTTCCAGACAGTGTGGTGTGAGTCTTATGAAAAAAGATTAAACAAATACAGAGTCTGCTCTGAAGCAAAGTACAGTCCAGTGGAGATATTTAGTTAATTGAATGTTCTGAGAAATCAGGGCCCTGGCTGGTATGTCTCAGTGGATTGATCATTGGCCTAGGAACCAAAGTGTCACCAGTTCGATTCCCAGTCAGGGCATATGCCTGGGTTGCAGGCCAGGTCCCCACTGGGGGCAGGTGTGCGAGAGGCAACTGATCAGTGATGTTTCTGTCCTTCTCTCCTTTCCTCTCTTCACCTCTCTTTAAAAGTAAATAAATAAAATCTTTTAAAAATCTGGGTGTTCTGTCAATTGGTGGACCTCTTTGCCAAAGTGCTGGAGAACACAGGTTACTCAAATTGCAACAGTTGTTCTGTCTAAATGACGTAAGTAACAAAAGGGACAACATTAGTAAGCAAGTGAAGGGGGAAAAGTAAGGGCGAGACTGGGAAGGAAGAGGAGGAAGACATGATGTTATGCGGTAAGGTCTTGGAAACATTTACTCTCTACTGAGAAATGTGTTTTCTTTCTACTCTTAGTAAAAGAGAATAATGTATTACATTTCCCTTTTCTTCCCTATATGTTAAAATTTTCCTAATTGTATTTGATTTTTCTTTATTTTAAACATATTTGTATTCTATTTTTGTAAATTGATACTGACTTTCTCTTTATTAGTCTTTCTGTGTGTCTTTTTAAATGTTTCTTCTTCCTGTTGGAGAAATAAAAATCTCTGAGAAAACTTGAAAAATATAAAGAAGTACAAATACAACTATTGTTTCATCATTTAGAGAACATACTATTGTTCATTCCTTTCCAGTCTGACTACCTTCGTTTTTTAATTTTATTTTTATATCATGTTTTGTCATAATGAATACATGATTCTGTTTTCTGACCTGTTCCTCTTAGAATTTATTAAGCATTTAGATTGTTTCCAACATTACCCAGGTATAAATCATGCTTCAGAGAATATATTTTTACACTAATCTTTGTCTATATCTCTGATTTATAGCCACTGAATAGATTCTTGGAAGTAGAATAATTAGATCAGTGCTTTCCACAGAGGCGAAACCAATTTAGTTTCTCTCCAGTACTGCAGGAGAATGCCTGTCTTGCCACTCCTTGCCAGCACTGAATGTTTTCTCCTAATTTGTTGACTATTTTGGAGTAAAAAAATTAATATACCACTGTTTTATTTTTTATTTTTATTTTTTTAAAGTATATTTTATTGATTATGTTGTTACAGTAGTTCCAATTTTTTCCCCTTTACTCCCCTCCACCCAGTATCTCCCTCCCCCAGCATCCCCCCCCAAGTCCATACCCATGGTTCGTAAAAAATAACTATCCCTCCCTCTCAGATATTAAGACCCTTTGTAATCTTGTAAAGGACAATGGGCGAAGGTCTCAAGCTCCTCTAGCTGCTTCAAGCTGGATATGGTCGTCGTCCTACCTACCCTTGGGTCCAGAAATCCCTAATAATAGTGGGGGTGTGGAGGGGAGGGTGGCCTTCCCACATGGGGAAGGATCGTGCAGACTCCAGGACAGTTGGCTGTCTCCGGACAACGGCGTGCTTGGTTTAGCAGGCTGGCATCCTTGTTGTGTTCTGGGGGCAACAGATTTGGCAAAAAGGGTTAAAAAGCATCATTCAATCCATAACTACTAGGTGACAAAAGGCAGGGATTAATTTTTCAATGTTCCACATTAGGAGAAAAAAAAGGGGGGGGGGCTTCTTTGGAGGAAGGTGTGCTAGGCACATCTCGCCTGTCCAATACCCTTTTGCCCATTATATTTAGTTTGGGCTGAGGTAAATAGTTTATGTTTTCCCCCTCTCAGACCTCTGGGTCCTTTCTGTCCAAGCCATTAGGATAGAAAAGAGAATTCAGTTTTAAAGTGAAGCCCAAAGACCACCCCATTCTTCACCAACCCAGCCATTTAGTTCAGCCAAACTGTTGAGTCTCAGGAGGCAGCGCTGCAGAGAGGATTAAGTGAGGCTTATGTGTACAGACACTCACTCAGGTAATGCGGTCATAGGCTTATGCCCTTTGAAAACAGAAAACACATGCTAATTTATGTAACATAACCAACAAACAGGTCTCTAAATCTGTAAGACTGTCTTATTGGGAGGACATCCAGTTGCAAGGCACTTGACATTCTACTTGCCTGCAACTTGAATCTCTTTGGTGATATCACAGATATGGTTTAATTTTCAAGTGAAACCATTTTTTAAGTGAGAAGAAACTTTTAAGACGGTTAGCTGCCCTACTTTACGGTCTGCCACTGATCATTGTGATTTTCCTTGAATAATGATTTTTCTCCCTAAGATTACTCTCCTTGTCTTTAAAGGGACTACATTAAGTCCATTTTTAATTTATCCTGTTCGTTTGCATAAACATAACAAGAGCAGCAAATGATCACTTATGATCTTTAGTTCTGTTTTGCTGGAACTTACCCAAGGAACATTTAGGGTGGCCCTCAGTCTGCTCTTCAGGGCACAGAAGCTGGGCCACATACCTGGCATTCAGCCTTGCCTGTACACACCTGTCCTTTCCAAGTCTTTCTGGTTTTCCATTGTGCCTTAAGGTCCCTTATAGCCATCTTTCAGGAAAACAACCTTCGTTCCTTCCCTGGAGAGATTGCTGTGGACCGCACAACCAACCATGGCAGCAGGCCTTTTATTTCGCGGGCTTTTATTACCTTTGAAAGTCATTCCCAGTTCCTTAGGGCTTTTTGGTAACAACCTGAGCCCAAGCATGTCTCCTTTAGGCTTGACATTCCAGTCAAAGGCTTGGTCAGAAAAAGGAACCTCTATTAACAACTGGTCTTATTAGTTCTATGCAAAGAAACTTAAGTCATTACTTACTTGTTTAGAATGCCAAACTCTGGAGAGATCAAATAGGGAGAAAAATATACAACGTGAAGGAAAATCTTTGTCCTAATATTCACTGAACTGGCATTTCCATTCTTCATATTTTCATTTTCCCCCACTAAAAAAATTTTTTTGTTTGTTTTTCCATTACAGTTGTCTCACTTTTTTTTTTCCCCTCTTGCTTCCCTGTATCCTGCCCCTCTCTTCCCCCACATTCAGTCCCCACTCAGTTGCCCATGTCTGTGGGTCATTTATACATGTTCTTTGATTTGACACTTCCCCTTCTTACCCCCTTTTCTCCCTCCCACCTCCCCCCTTGTTACTGTTAGTCTACTCCTTGTTTACATACCTCTGGTTCAATTTTGCTCATTTGTTTGTGTTGTTCATTAGTTTCCTGTAATAGGTGACAGCATAACGTATTTTTCTTTCGTTGCCTGGCTTATTTCGCTAAGCATAATTCTCTCTAGTTCCATCCATGTTGTTGCAAATGGTAGAAGTTCCTTCTTTCTTTCTGCTACATAGAACTCCATTGTGTAAATGTACCACAGTTTTTTGATCCACTCATCTACAGATGGGCATTTAGGTTGTTTCCAGCACTTGGCTATTGTAAATAGTGCTGCTATGAACATTGGAGTGCATAGGTTCTTTTGAATTGGTGTTTCAGGATTTTTCGGATATAATCCCAGTAATGGAATTGCTGGTTCAAAAGGCAGTTCCATTTTTAGTTTTTTGAGGAAATTCCAAACTGTTTTCCATAGTGGCTGCACCAGTCTGCATTCCCATCAGCAATGCACCAGGGTTCCCGTTTCTCCGCATCCTCTCCAGCACAAGTTGCTTGTTGATTTGTTGATTATGGCCATTCTGACTGGTGTGAGGTGGTATCTCATTGTGGTTTTTATTTGCATCTCTCTGATGGCTAGTGATGTTGAGCATATTTTCATATGTCTATGGGCCCTCTGTATGTCTTCTTTGGAGAAGTGTTTGTTCAGGTCCTTTGCCCATTTTTTAATTGGGTTGTCTGTCTTCTTGGTGTTGAGTCATATGAGTTCTTTATATATTTTGGAGATCAATCCCTTGTCTGAGATGTCATTGGCGAATATATTTTCCCATATGGTTGGTTTCCTTTTCATCTTGCTGATGTTTTCTTTAGCTGAGCAGAAACTTTTTAGTTTGATGTAGTCCCATTTGTTTAATCTTTCCTTTATTTCCCTTGCCTTAGGAGATATATCAGTGAAAATGTTGCTATGTGGGATATCTGAAATTTTCCTGCCTATATTTTCCTCTAGGACTTTTACGGTATCACGGCTTACATTTAAGTCTTTGATCCATTTTGAGTTTATGCTGGTGTATGGTGTAAGTTGGTGGTCTAGTTTCATTTTTTTGCATGTCCCTGTCCAGTTCTCCCAACACCATTTGTTAAAGAGGCTCTTTTCACTCCATTTGATGTTCTTTCCCCCTTTGTCAAATATTAGTTGACCATATGAACCTGGGTTTATTTCTGGGCTCTCTATTCTGTTCCATTGATCTATATGTCTGTTTTTATGCCAGTACCAGACTGTTTTGATTACCGTGGCTTTGTAGTATAGTTTGATATCAGGTATTGTGATTCCTCCTACTGTGTTCTTCCTCAAAATTGCTGTGGCTATTCGGGCTCTTTTTTGGTTCCATATAAATTTTTGAAGTATTTGTTCTCAGTCTGTGAAATATGTTGCTGGTATTTTAATAGGGATTGCATTGAATCTATAAATTGCTTTGGGTAGTATGGACATTTTAATGATGTTGATTCTTCCCATCCATGAGCATGGTATATGGTTCCATTTATTTGTATCTTCTTTAATTTCTTTCTTCAGTGTTATGTAGTTTTCTGAGTACAGGTCTTTTACCTCACCTCCTTGGTTAAGTTTATTCCTAGGTATTTTATTTTTCTTGTTCCTATGGTAAATTGAATTTTTCTTTCAGTTTCTATCTCTGAGTTTTTATTGTTGGTGTATAAAAATGCCTTTGATTTCTTAATATTGACTTTTATACCACTGTTTTAAAGTGAACTTTTTGATTACTGATAAGATTGATTTTTCACCTCACTTGTGTATCGGTCTTTTGCAAGTTTCCTTATGTTAAACATTTTTTCTTATTTTAAAACATTTTTAAATTGAAGTATTATTTACATTATCATTAAATACAAAGATCTCGAGTGTACTTTTCAACAAGCTATGAAAAATGCCTGCACTTGTTTAATTCCATCCCTATCAATCTATAATCATTTTCATCAACCCAAAAGTTTCCTTGTGCCCCTCCCCCTCCAAGAGGCCACCACTGTTCTGATTTTTCACAATAGCTTTTCCTGTCCTAGAACTTAATAAAAACGGAACCACACAATGTACAACTCTTTTGTAACGAGCAAAAAGCTCATGATAATGTTGTTGAGGTTCATCCACATGCTTGGGTGTATCAATGGGTTATTTCATCTTATTGCCGAATAGCTTCAGTTGCATCATATGTTCCTTTACTTCTTGATGTATTGCTTCCTTTAGTTCTCTGAACTGATGTGTGGTAGCTGCTTTGAAGTCTTTGTTATGTTCAGTATCTGGGCTTTCTCACAAGCAGTTTCTGTTGTTTGCTTTTTAAAAAACTTTTTCTGTGTATGGGTCATAGTTTCCTATTTTTTGAGCGTCTCATTATTTTTGTGTGTGTGAAAAAGGGAGCATTTTATGAAAAAGATAATATATTGTAGCGACCCTGGATGTTGATCCCCACACCCAAGACTTTTTCATTTGTTTGTTTATTTGTGTAGAGAAACGATCGGACAGTTTTATTGAAGCCAATTGACCTTGGAGTGTGATGTCTCTGATGTTGCTCCTCAGAGGGCAACCTTGGGTAGCTCTTAGTCACCTTGGAGACAGTGGTTTTATCAGCTCTCTCTTCAACTCTTTCTCTAATCTCTCCAGCAAACCACCTCCCTCTATTGGTAACACAAATAGCTCTCAGGCTCCACTAATTTCTGGTTGATTGCTCAGTTGTTTTTGACCATACTGTGGAACATAAATTTAGTCTGATCCAATTAAATTCAGGTCCTTTAAAGGAGAATTTTTTGAGGCCCGTCCTTGAAGTACATGCTGACCACAGGAGGTCTCTTCTGAGCGGTCTCTGCCTTTGCTTCTCTCTGGTAGAGCTGTCATCCTGTGGGTTAAATTATTGCTCCTTTGAAGGTGTCAGCCTCTTCTTAATTCCTTGTTATTAAAATCTAATTTTTTTTTCTTGAGAGTACCCTAAAACTTGAACTTCTCCATACTCCTTTCTAAGTAAAATTAGTTTCTTTGGGCAGAGCTTGGAGCGTTCTGTCCTTATGGCCTTTTGAGGCTTGTTCTTAAGTTTAGTTTGAGTGATTCTAACATGGCCTCATACCCTAGGGCTAACTGACTCTGTTTTTCAACGTGGCCTTTCTGGCATCTCTACTGAATGCCCTGGGTAAGTTCTTTCAGCTGTTACAACTTCAATGTCTTCCAACCCTTTAAGCTCTAATATGTTCTTCAGGTCACAGTGCCCCATTGGCTGTCCTTTGCCTTGCTTCTTTGAGTATTCCTCCAAGGATGCACAGCTTTGTGTTTCAAGATCCAAGGAGAACCCAATGCAGACTTTCTAAACTTTCTCTGTTTAATTAGTTTCCTCCTCCCTGCCCTCAACTTCCAGTCACCACTGCCTCCTCAAAGTTGTTAAATAATATCAATTGTTTTAGAATTAATGCACATTTATCTTATGTCAAGAATTTAAGGTCATTCTTGGGTAATATGAAATTAACACAAATCATACCGTATGCCTCTATTTAAAAGATAAAATATGCTTAAAATCAATAAAAATGGAAATGAGGACATAAAAAGACTAAGACAAGCACTAAGGGGCAAAGCCGCCGCCAAGGTGGGCAGTTCTAATTTAAGACAGTATTTAAAATGACCAGACTTGCAGTCAAATACCTACGTTTGAATTCTAGATCTATCACTTTTACCTTTTGAACTTGAACTCCACTTTCTAGGTCATGGTTAAGGTGAAATCAGATAGTGTCGGTAAAGCGGTTCCTGACACGTCAGCACCATGGCCACTATCATGGCGGTGGTTACGGTGATAAAAATCAGAAAGATAAAGAAGTGGTGATGCAAGTTGAGTGACGTGAGCGGGCAAGGGTGAAGGAGTGCGGTCGGCCTTGGTGTCTTTATAAGAAAGCTAGTAGGATAGTGTGAATTATGTGCACGTAAGCTTGATTGTGCATGTATGTAGGTAGGTAGCATTGTTATGGGGTTCCCTAACACCCACCTATTTCTGCTTACTGTTTGTGTCACCATACAGGGGTGGGAAAAAGTAGGCTTACACTTGTGAGTATGCACAACAGAGTTTATTATTGTGTTATTTATTTGTATTACAACTGTATACCTCATTCAGTTCCTGAATTTTGTACAGATTCATTAAGCATTGAAGCATTGGGCAGGGAAAGCAGGGTGAAGGGCAGAGAGAAAACAGAGGCTCACCATGTTTGCATGACCTTCTTTATTCCAGGGAGTCAGTCCAGTTTATCTGTTCTCCAAAGACACATGTGTAAACTAGACCAGATAAAAATGGCTCTTTCCTCCTTTGCTTAAAGGAAGTTTGTAGTGAAAATCCACTGTAATAGGAATAAGGGTTACTGAATTGCAATTCCCTTTTCTCCACTGTTGAGCTGTATGATTTGGGGCAGGTTCCTCTACTCTTTGGTTCCTATTTTGGTGTTAAGACCTATCACCTAACGGCCAGAGAAAGTCCTGCATGTGTCTTAGAGTTCATTCGTTTACTACTTTGTGTTAGGTGCTGCATTTTATGCTGGGGACACAGAGCTTGTCCTTGTCCTTACCCTCAAGGAACTTATTGTTCAGCGATATGGACAGAATGAAACAAATATGGATAGTGAGCACTGCAAAGGAAATGTACAAGGTGTCATGGGTGGTAAACAGTGCAGGCCAGGGGTTGGCAGATGCCTTCTGTAGTAGGACAGGTAGTTAATATCATAAGCTTTGGGGACCAATGTGCAAAATGGAGCAAATGTTCTTACCAAAACGCCAGTAGTCTTTTTCACATTTCATGTTTAAAAATAAAAACCATGCTTAGGTCACATGGTCTTTACAAAAACAGATGGTAGCTGCGATGTACTTACCCCCAAATACACCAAGTAAATAGTACATGGTATTATACCTCTTTCCAGACAACGTTAATGGGCACAGTTCTTTTCAAGGATTTGTGTGAACGATAGCTCCCTGTCTCTGCCTTTATCTATCTCTGTTTCTCTCTATCTCTTTCTGTCATTTTTAAACATATCTTTGTAGACTTAAAAATATAATTTCTGTCTTTTTAAATCATATGCTATCGACTTAAATTTTAAATGGCATACATGCTTACCAATACTTTTGTGATATTTTAATGCGATTGCCTTTGTGCCTTTTCTGAGAACAGCTTTCACCGTTTAATTAATTTTCATACACTGTTCTGGCACCTATCGTGGGAAATTACTGCAGTTGTCTGGGTTCTATGACAGGGGCTGAGCTAATCCATCAGTATGGGGTGCTGTGTGTGCCGAGGATGCTGCAGAGGGAGATTGTGACTGGGTACTGAGGGAGCAGCCAGGGGGAGAGAAAGTTCAAACAGCTAAAACACCTAGCCGTCCCAGAGCAGAATTAATAAACATGTTTGTTTTGACTGACTATTGATTTATAGGTTTAAAAAAATTTACTCTGGCTTATGTGGCTCAGTGGATTGAGTGCTGGCCTGTGAACCAAAGGATCGCCAGTTTGATTCCCAGTCAGGGCACATACTTGGGTTGTGGGCCAGGTCCCCAGCTGGGGGTGTGTGAGAGGCATCCACACATTGGTTTCTCTCCCTGTCTTTCTCCCTCTCTTTCCCTCTCTCTAAAAAGAAATAAGTAAATATCTTTTAAAAATGTATTTGTACTTAATAGAGTCAAAGGCATAATAGCCTCTATGAACACACCACGTTATTCAGAGAGCTCCCCCAAAAGGAATCAGATTCAATTAGAAAAAAATATTATTACCTTTTAAAACTTATAATATGAAGAATGACATTGCAGAGCACAAAAAACAAGGTTTTTTTAAAAATGATACTTTAAATGCTTGAAACAATGAAAATATTCTGAATTTATTTATTCTCTTATAAGCCTATCCTGATGTTTTATTTATTCTCTTATAAATCTATTCTAAATATTTATTTATTTTTTTTGTAGTTACACCAAGAAGTAGAAAAGGACAAAAAAGTCCAAGTGTATTCAATTTGAGTTTATCAGATATTTTCTTTATTCTTTCTCCCTTGCTCTCTTTCTCTCCCTCTCTTTTTTCTCACATTCTTCTTATCGTCTCAGTGTCTTGACTTTTCCTGATCGCATTTTATTTAAGCTGAGAAAAAAGTTATGACTGGGGAAAATGCCAAAGATCTAATCAAGAAATTGTCAATAATAACCATGTGACTCAAGCTATAAATCACTTAGGATTAAGCATCGCTCTTCATCTGGGTATGAAATTTCCAATGCCAGTTATTTGTTATCTGCCAATGGAGATTAAAATGTCTCCTTCCCAGGAGATCTTTCAGAAATGGATGGGTTCCCACTGTCAGGGTGACTGGGAAGCTGCCTGCTGGAAGACGGCCAAGTGAAGCTGATGACATTGCTGGGTCCTTTCTTCCCTAAACACTTGCATCCATTTCTACATAGCATCCAGTTAGAGAGCAAAAGTTTGGTCAAGCCATTATGTTTTATATATAAAGCACAATATATTTTAATAGATTAGAACAATAATTGACTAAAGATCTTTATGTGGTGTGTATATACATTTTATATATATATATGTACTTATATATAAATATGTACCTATTTTATATATATATATATATGTAAAATCTCTGTGTGGTTTTCTATCTGGATGTATTTGTTTAACGAAGTGGAGGAAGAAATTTCTATGAAATTGCTGTCATTAAAATAATAGTAGCTAATATTTACTAAACATTTGTGATGTTCAGGTGCTAATTCCTTTACTTACATGTCTAATCTCACTTGATTTTTCACAGTCACCTCATAAGGTAAGAAATTCATTATCTTCTCTTACAGAAGAATTTCTAAGACATAGAGATGTTAAGTTATCAGCCCAAAGCCACATTATTTGTTAGTGGGAAGGCCAGGATTTGAACAAAGCCTCTGTTCTTAAACACTGTACCATCTCCTTTCTTCATAAACTTTTCCTAATTTGTAGTTCTATATTACTTTATGTATCTTTCTATAATGTTCATTTCCTCCCATGACTGTGAGTTTACAAGAGATTGCAGTGCTCATTCATGTATTCTCTAAGGTGGTGTCTGGCACACGGTGGGAAAGATAAAATAAATATCCTTTAGAAAGTGAATGAGCAGTATTATATAAGCATACTATTATATAGCAATAGCACCAAGGATAACCTTTGTATCTTGTTTTGTAGATTACACAACATTTTTATCAGTTACCAGCAACTATTCCCTTTGTAGCACTGGAGAGTAGCTGACAGAACTTTGTAGTATCTCATTGGCCCAATAATGCCAGCTTCCACCATGGGTACTGGTTTTGCCCCATCTATAGCATAATTCTCAGAATAGGAGATCCACGGAGGTTTTCCAGATGAGCCTCTTACCTCCTCCTACCAATTCCTTGCTGTTTTCATGGAGCTCTTCTTTATCTCCTAATGATAAAGAGAAGTAAAAAAAAAAAAAAAAAGGTTTTTCCTCTTGAGGTATATTATCTAAAGCTTTTCTTCTTTTTTTCAAGTAAATTTTAACTTATCCTAATGATCATAATAGTCCACACTTGGTTACTTACCATTCTCAACATTTTACATGATGTATTAGATCATTTAATTCTTACATGAACCTGATAAGATGTTATTATTATCCCTGATTTTTAGATATAGAAACAGATCCAAAGAAAGTTTAAGCAGTATGTCAGGATCAAGGACCTGGTAAATCTGGGTCCAGAGTGTACAACCTTAACCCCCACACTACTACAACCAGTAATTGTAACTTTTATGACACCTAGCCAGTATTGTGTTGATCTGTCCTCTGCTAAGTGATTGACATTTTTTTCTTTAACATATTCCTGAAAAAGTGTCAGCAAAGTACATGCTATTATTTTCCACATTTTGCATAGGAGGAAACTAAGACTCATAGAGATTAAATCAAATGTCCAAGTTCATATAACTAGTCAGATCAGCAAACATGGCTAATCAGAATCAAGCCTAAAGACTGAAAGCCTTCCACTTCTGAGCAAAGTTTGCTTCTGTTCTGTGTGACTGTTGGCTCTTACCACAGTTCATCCCCAAGTCTCTTAGTGTTAGTCTTATGCAAAATCAACGTTTTATGTGCATCACTTAATGCACATTATTTAATAGATTAAAAAGCCCTCCAACATCATCATAAGAATAGATGATGTTTTGTAACTTGTTTCAATGCAAAAAGTTCTTCATGGAAGCTGAAGCGAGGCAAGTGGCTAGGGTCTTCTTAGTGAAATGGCAGTTTTCAAGATCCTTGTCTTAGGATCACTGAATACAATATTTCCTAAAAATGGATCTGAAATGAAGGGGCCAGAAACTACTTGTCAGTCTATATCATTTATATCATAATAAAGTAAAGATGTTCTCTTTTTGTTTTTGCCCCATGATAAAAAAAATAATAATGTCTGTATAACTCCATTACATTTGATGTGTCATTGTATTAATCAGGATGGAAAGACTGTGTCATAATAATAGCAAACCCCACCATCTCAGTAGCTTATACTATAACTTTTTCTTGCTCATGTAAAGGCTGATGAGCGTTGGGTTGCCCTCCTCCTCCTCATGATGATGCCATATGTTCCACATGGCTTTTAAGGTCACTACAGCAGCAGAAAGAAGGGATAGACAAGACACATGGAATCATAGACACATGTCATTTCTGCTCACAGCCAATTGGATAAAACAAGTCACATGACCCCAGCCAATTGCGAGGGAGGCTGAGGAATGTAGAGGAGCAAATGGTTATTTGGCCAACGATGTACTGACCCATTAACTGATTTTTTCCCTCTCTCCTTCTGCCACCCTGCTCTTTCCCCTCCCACTTTTCATTCTTCTCTTCCTATCTTTCTTCCAGTGCTGGTCTTCCTTTATTGTTTCTTGATTCCCTTTTATTCTGCTACTACTTAACAAAGGTTATATCTATTGTGCCAGGCACTTCATGATCCTAAGAATGAGTGACATCTAATTTCTGTGCCTTAGATGCCCTCTTGCCCTAGCCCGGCTACTCTGTGCCAAGTGGTTTCTAAGTTGAGGAATATACAAGGATCAAATGTGATTCATAACCTCTAATTGCTTACAGTCTTGTGAGAGAGATGTGATATGTAGACAATGAAGTAATATAAAAAAAGCACGTGTCATACTTTCTATGGGTAATGTGCTGTGGGACTTGATTCAAATCTGTTCTGTACTCAGCTGCATTTGCTAAATGCCAGTCAGATCACTTTGATTGACTACATGTTAAGGAAGTAAATGTAATCTTCTTGTGTGAAAGGACAATCACAATTGGAGAAAGCAACATATGTGGTTACCATTATGGACAGTGCTATCAAACAGGTACAGCTGCTTCCCTGCCTCACTTCTCATTTTCTCTCGTTCTCGCTTCCACTGAATTGTACCAGCACCTGCCTTAAACATTCAAACTTGTCCCAGGCTGTGTTCTTCCATAAACTTAAGTTACTCTATAATTTTAACTCCTACTTTGATTATAATATGTGTGTGTTTATCCCCGGGTTGGGTACTGATTGATAGAGAAGAAATATATGTCATTTTCTTGGAAAAACTCATGATTTTTGGCAAGACTTGTCTAATTTGTATAACCATAGAAATCAGCTAAGGCAGAGTGTTGCGTGTTAATACATATATATCGGGATAGAGTTCAGGAAAAGAAGAGTCACAGCATAAGTTTCTAGGATTACAAAATAAACTATTGACTGTGGGCAGCTCTTTTTTTTCCTCTGTGGTTACCTAGCATCGTCAAACAGCACAAACACATATTTAGTGTATTCTGTACACATTTTTGAATTCTCACAAATCAGTTTGTGGAAGGCAAAAGCGGAATCTTATTTCAAGTGGGAGACTCCAACATTTGTAAACAAGGCCCCATGGTGGCAATTCAGACAAAGTAATTAGTGTTTATGACTGTGGGAGTCCGGAGTGTATGTGATGAATTGTATTAATCAGGCGTGAATTGATACTGGAGGGTAAGGAAAGATAATTTCTCCAGCTAAGTACACATGGCCAGTAGCTGAAACTATTCCCCAGACCAAGCCATTAGCCTCATAAAAAGTAATTTATTAAGTGCTTATTTGCCCATCACACTATGGTAAATGCAGAGCCAACCAGCTCTTAGAACCCTCAATCTTGGGTGAAAAGATAAACTGAGGCACCTTAAAATTTACAAAACTTTATCTGGGTAAACATCTATTCAAATAGAGTAGCATTCTAATAACAGGAGCTAAGGGAAAGGCTTTTTTAGAGCAGTCATGGGAGCAAAGCAAGGACATTGTTTGATTGGCTACAGCTCAGGTGCTTGTTTTACTTGAGAAAGTCTATTTGGTTGGCTGTTTTTGTTTCGTTGTTCTTAAGTTTCAATTTCTTGACCTTGAGGCATTTATAGGAATTGACTCTGGCTTAGGTTTTTGTTTGCTTACCCAGGCTGCAGATGCATCAAAATCACCTCGATCTGATGGCCTCCTTGTTTAATTACTTGACATGTATAATCTATGCGGGTTTGGAGGAAAGAACAAGCAAGCTTCACACAGACTAAAGAGCTTCAAATAAAGAAACTTTCATATTTAATAATACCTTTTTTTCTAGAAGAAACCAAGTGAGATCTCATTTTCCTTGTTTAGATTTCCAAAATAGCTCCATAGTTAGGAGACCATGTGAGCTTGTTTATGCATAAATGATCAAAATGTGTAATTGACCCAACTATATTCTTATTCCCCCATGGGAGACGTGTATAACAGTATCATGGACTAGGACTTCTGTGATGCCAAGGCCAAGTCTGACCTGTCTCCACTGGATCCTGAGTACCTGCAGAAAACTAGGGTGAGAAGAGGTGTATAAAATCATCATTTGAATGAGAAAACCCTAACTTCTGGTTGGATTCAAAAGGATAATTTCTCAGGGCATTCCCATAGGAAAGATAGCCAAAACTTTGGTGAGCACCTGTCATGTCCCAGACTCTTTACTGGGGAATTTATGTAATCCCAAAGGAGACCCTTTCCTTCATTTTAAAATGGGTATACTAGCATTCATTCATTCCTCCATTTATTTATTTTAGGAAGTAGAAAGAATCAAATACTAGCATGTATGTGAAGAAGTTGGTACTGTGTCACAGAGCACATTTTTAGTTATCTTAATCCTTTTATTCAGCAATTTTACTTTTCTCTTCTTTCTTTTATTATTCTCATAACCCATCAAAGATGCCTTGCTGTGATTCTCTGTGCCTGTTTAGACTGGGTGCATAAAAGCTCGTCAGAGATGTTGACTATACCTTTGGTCAGCATTATTTTTAAGGAAATGAGGCCCATCTCCCTCTTCATTAGTCTCCTCCTTTTAATATTATGGAATGGAAATTTCATCATAACTGAAGCCTAGACCCCTAATGCCTGTCATTGGGACTATTGAATTTCCTTCCAGGTTTTCCTCTTGTAATTCATGCTCCTCTTTGCTCTGGGAGAGAGCTTTCCAAAATACAAATTTTACTATGTATTCTCTTGTGTAAATCCATTTAATCACCTGGCATTTCTTACAGATAAATTCCAGACCTCCCAGCATGACATACAAGACTCCTCATGACCAGACCCGACTTCCTCTTGAGACCAGTAGAATTCAACTGCTCCTATGGATGTTGCATGTCCATGCATGTGCATGACCTTGTGGTTCTATGACTTTACTTTTGATTATGCAGGTGCTTCTGTCTTGCACCTTTTCTCCTTTTCCTTATCTCTCTTCACTCTGCTCATTCTTTCATAAAAAGCTCATGCTTCCAGCAGCCTGAGGAAAGCTTAGATATCTTTCTTTTTTTTTATTTTTTTTATTTCTTTTTTTTCCCTTTTTAATTTATTTATTTATTTATTTTATTTTGGTTTTTCAATTACAGTTGTCCCCTTTTCCCCTAATTTCTCTCCCCCACCCAACCCACCCCCTCTCCCGCAATCATATCCCTCCCCGTTGTCCATGTCCATGAGTCTTTCATACAGGCTCTTTAATTAAACCCTTCCCTTACTTATCCCCCTTCTCTCCCTCTCCCCTCCCCCCTATTGACTGCTATTCTGCTCTTTGTTCTATTTAGTTCCTTTGTTTGTGTTGTTCTTTAGTTTCCTGTATTAGGTGATATCATATGGTATTTTTCTTTCTTTGCCTGGCTTATTTCACTAAGCATAATTCTCTCTAGTTCCATCCATGTTGTTGCAAATGGCAGGAGTTCCTTCTTTCTTTCTGCTACATAGTATTCCATTGTGTAAATGTACCACAGTTTTTTGATCCACTCATCTACAGATGGGCACTTAGGTTGTTTCCAGCACTTAGCTATTGTAAACAGTGCTGCAATGAACATAGGAGTGCATAAGTTCTTTTGAATTGGTGTTTCAAGATTCTTCGGGTATAATCCTAGTAGTGGAGTCGCTGGTTCAAAAGGCAGTTCCATTTTTAATCTTTTGAGGTAATTCCATACTGTTCTCCATAGTGGCTGCACCAGTCTGCATTCCCACCAACAGTGCACTAGGGTTCCCGTTTCTCCACATTCTCGCCAGCACTTGTTGCTTGTTGATTTGTTGATGATGGCCATTCTGACTGGTGTAAAATGGTATCTCATTGTGGTTTTTATTTGCATCTCCCTGATGGCTAATGATGTTGAGCATTTTTTCATGTGTCTATGGACCTTCTGTATGTCCTCTTCGGAGAAGTGTTTGTTCAGGTCCAGATATCTTTCGTTAATGGTCTCTTACCACTCTGTGTACTGATTATCAGGAATTTAGGATATCGTATTCAAACCATCCATTAGTACTTGTGGCTTTCACAGTAGCCTGCCCACAGGTCAGTAAACTTTTTCTGTAAAGAGCCAAGGAATAACGACGGGGCATACAGCCTCCGTCACTTGTCAAACCCTGCCATGGTAGTACAAAGGCAGCCAGAGACAATATATAAGTTAACGTTCTTGACTATGTGCCAATAAAACTTTATTTTCAAAAATAGATGGCTGGGCAGGTTTAGCAAATGAGTTATAATTTGTAACTTTGGATAATGAAAGTCATGTCTTAACGTTTCTTAGTATCTCCAGCACTTAGCATGGGGCTTGGAACAAAGGGGTTGCTCAGTAAATGTTAATTGAACTGGGAGTGTGTTAGCCCCTCCAAAAAAGCACACGCCAAGTGCTTATTCTTGTTTGTATTCAAAGTACAGTCAGGTGGCTGTTAAACGTTTTCAATTTTGTATCCAGCAGGTGTGCCTCATTTGAGGACATAAGTGAGCGGTACTTACTAATTTCTCAGATCATGCTCTAATAAGGAGATCCATGCATTCTGCCACAGCATTTAAGGCTTCTTGCTAATTTTCTCAGGTATCCCATTGCCCTCAGGTCTTTTAGTCCTCCTTGAAACCAGCCACAGTGCTGTCTGTGACCTGTTTATTGAAAGCTTTGTAACTAAGTACAGTAATAGAATTTTTCAATCAATACCCAATTGTAGCAGGAGCCAGTGAAGAGATTTCAGGGCAGTGGTAACATGCCGAGATAACTTGGTGTCACTAACAAATCACGCAGCAGAGAGAAGTATTAATTGAGTTCCATCAATCACACATGTGGGCATTGGGCCTGAAATTTGTTGTAGAAGCAATGGTATCGCATGATGTATATTTGGTTGTGTAAACTCAGACAGCAAACTCATCTCAGATCTGCTGAGTGACACTTAGCTGCCCTAGGTCTCTCATAACAGCTTTCTGCTTTTCCCCATTCAAAAATTTAATACAGTAGTCCCTGTCTGTATTGTGGTTCACTTATCGCGGCCTCACTATATTGTGGGATTTAAAAATATATATATTATATTTTATTATTTATCATGGATTTTTCGCTATATCACGGGATTTTGCAGTACTGTATATGTATGTTGTTAAAGTTATGTAGGTTTAGGAGTGTAGAATATGTTTAAGAACATAAGTAGTCGTCGTCGGCAGCCGTCCGTCTCGAGAGACGATGGTGTAGCTTCTTAAGAGTCTATCTGCACAGCCGAGAATGGCTGTGCAGTCCAACTCGGGAGTGACACGGTATCTGTCTCCTCCCGTGTTGAATCGACATCTTGCGATGACGCTGGAGTGTCCTCTCCAGTGAAGCTGAAGCTACAGAGCCTGGGCAGGGTGATATGGAGGGTCTGCTGTTGCCCATGCAGCAGAACCCCCCTCTCTTCGCAGCTGAAGGGTCCAAGGGAAAGACGGAGTCAATACAGCTTGGGTTCAGGTGCGCCGCAGGAGTTGCCGGTGTTGACTACAACGTCAAACCTCCTTAGGGACTCCGGCTCCGGATTTTCTGTCGGGTTTACTCCCTTAGCCTTTCCCCTGAAGAGGTATGCTGCAAGGCAGCGGAGGTTTTTTGGAGTCAGAGTTTTCCTTCTCTGAAGAACATAAGTAGTGTTTATAAAAGTGTGGAAAAGGTTAATAGGGTAGTGGGAAAGGTTAATAACAGACTGGGAATGATTTAAAAGTATGTGGGAAGGGTTTATAAAGCCTTAAAATATATATATAAATACTAAAATAAATGTAAGGTTCCTACTTCGTGGATTTTCACCTGTCGCGGGGGTGTCCAGAAGGTAATACCTGCGATAAGTGAGGGAATACTATAGTCTCTCCATAGGAATCCTGGGGTATCTGATGTTTCCAAGAGGGAGTATAGCCTAAAAGAGACTTGGAAGTCAAAAGATCCAAAATTCAAATTTCTCTTGTTCCATCTTTTAACTGTGTTTTATATATGAGTTAGATTCCATGCAGATTGTGAGTTTTTCTGTCTTCACCATGGAGACTGTGCTTGACTGCCTCCTCACCGTGTTTCAGTGCCTTTCAAGTGGTATTTTGGCTGTACAAATGCCATGCGATGATAGTTGTGTTATGAACACCTCAGTTATTCTGCTTCTCTGGAGAATGTGTCAGCCCTAAGTGAATTTTTCTTGTAATTTAATTCATTAAGTGCCAGAAGTTCAATATTAACATTTTTTAGAAAACATTTCTCAAAGATTGCTCAATGAACTAACTGCTTTATTAAGCAAATAGTTAATGCAAATTTAAAGCCTTTGTTGCTCAGAGGTAACATGTGGAATTGTATCAGTTGTTGGTGTGGCAGTTGAAGGCGCTGTTGGCTACGGGGCTTACCTATGACCAGGCTCTGGCTTCCTAAGTAGCTTGGCTTTTGCCTTCTGGAAAATTCTAATTGGCCAGTTTAATTTAGGCAATTTGCCTCTTTCCCACAAAGGCAAAGTGCAGACTTGGAGAATTACTTAAATAATGTTATAGTTGGAAGGAATATTCAACACCATTGAGTTCAACCTCCTCTTTGAAAGAAAGGAAACAAGATCCCGAAAGTGTAATGACTTGCTCATGATCACACAAAAAATGAGTGCCAAAGCTGACACCCAATTCCTGATCTCCTGATGACATCAGCAATGATGGACATTTGCACAGAGCTTTATATTTTCCAAAGCATTTATTTGTCTGTATTTTATTTGGACCTCTCTGAAACCCTGTGACGTTGACAAGGTATAGAGGCCAGTCCCTCCATTTCAGAAGTGTTGTAACTTCTAAGGGCACCCAGTTAGTATATGGTCAGAAGAGATGTTAGGGACACGAACACACATGTTCTGACCATAGGTCCCGGATTCATTCCGGGCCATCATAGTTTATGCTTCTAAACTGTGCCTTGTCTACCTAGATTTAATACCAGTGCTGCATGACATCAGGGGCAGTGCGGCTTTGCTTAGCGCTCTAAGTTGTCTTCCTAAAAAAGATGTCTTTTGCCAATGAGTTCTCCATGTTTTGTAGCTATTTTCACAATGTGGCTGTTGGTACACTCTGAGTTGTCCACAGGACTTAACACCTTATCTCTGGAGCCCATGCCCCTAACAACAGCAATACAGGTACCCTCATATCATATCAGTTTTACCCGCTTGTACTCAGTTGACTTCTGCCTCCCACCTCATCTTCTGTCTCTTTAGGTTCCACGAATATTGAATGAGTTGAAGTTCCAAATACATGGAAGTCAGTTTTTAATTTATTAGTAGAAAATCCTTCATTTGGGAGCTATATTAACCCAACTCAAACTGGCATAAGCACACCAGGGAAGTTACTGGCTCCTGATATTAACGATAGGGGACAGACCGGGCGTTGCTAGACTCACGGTTTCCAAATGTCTATGAGGAAAACATCTCTCTCTCTCTTCCCATTCCTTTAGTCTGAATATTCTGTGTTAGATTTTTTTCTGAGATAGATGACAACTGGCAGTGATAGACTTATACTAGCCAAATAATTCCATTAGAATGAGAGGACTTCCTACTACTCCTGGCCCCACAATAGCATCAAGGAAGCATTCTCAAGTTGAATTGGCTTAGTTATATATGTCTATTCTGAGAATTGGGACATACAATGTACTCAACCCAAGCCACGTGAACTGAGAGTAGGGATAAGAGGTATTCCTGAAATTTTAAAAAGATACATTGTATAACTCTTAATGGGGAATGGATGCTGAGCAGGCAAAAACAGAAATATTCAGTGCATGCACTAAAATGCCTACTTCCATGTTTACTCTGTTAAAATGCCTTGCTCCATTTTATTCACCTGAAAAGCTTCTATTTATCCTTCTAAACCCTACTCCCAAACCATTTATGTGGATGATTTGGGGGTAACAACCTTTGTCTTACCTCATCAGCAACATGGGATATGATAGCAATAAAATCAGATGTTAAGCTAGTTGTGGACATTATCTGGCCAGTTCATGCCATGTGCTTAGCACAGCCTTTGGTGAGAAGTGAGTGCTCCATGGATGTCAGCCATGCTGCTGCTGCTGCTGCTGAGGACACTGTGGCATCTTGAAGAGACAAGTGCTGTGAAGAAATGCAAAGTAGAATGGGGGCCTGGAGAGCGTCTGTGGTGCCATTTAGGAAGTTATTGAGGGTGGAACGGGTTTCTGAGTAGGGATCAAAGGAGGGGAAGCTGTGAGTCACAGGAACAACTTGAAGAAGAATATTCTAGGCAAAGTGAACAACAAATGGAAAAACCCTGAAGTGGGAGAGAATTGGCTTGTTTAAGAAAAGGCATCATAAGAAATGAATCAGGTGCCATTTTCCTAAAGATGCTCAATTTTAACTTTCTGTAGAATTAGAGACACACATAACATTAAGCACCAAGTCATTGTCATGAGCAAGAAATTCTATCACTTAATTTCCCTTCTTGAAAGTTTATAGCTGAGCCAAGCCTGGGATTTTTCAGGCAGAGCTCTGGGATCCAGGGTATACCGAGTGCTTTACACTGATGGTGGCACAAGGGACCCCTGGAACAAGACACGTCTGGAAGAAATGCCCTGGTTTGACTTGAGTGGAGGAAAATGTTTATAACCTAACCAGGTAGAGCCAGCAGTGATGGGGCTGAGCACGAAGCATCATGACCCCATATGACTGGGAGTTCAATAGCAGGATGAAATGTTGCCATGCACCTTGGGTTGAACTGTCTTCAGGAATATGTATGTTTTTTCCTGTTTAGAATTTCTTAGATGGAGTCATGTAGAAAACATTAGGTGGTAGAAACATGATCAAGCTATTTCCGAAAGCTTGGTTCTATTTCTTCATTACGATGACACTTTGAACATGAGGTGAATCACAAGAATAGCACAGAACATGTTAGAGCGAAGAACATTCTTTGTATTTGCATCCTTTTCATTCAGTCATTAAACACATGCTGTCCATTTATCTGACATGTACCAGTCCCTATTCTGGGTGCTGGAAGAAATACAGAAATGAGGATTTCAGGATTCTTGCTCATTTGTAAGCTTGATTAGCAATAAATTGTATGTAAACAAGTAATTTCAATATTATGTGGCCAGTTGCTACACCACTCAAGAGCTGTGTTGATTTAAGAAGCTATTAGTCCTCTTGAAGCCTCTATGTCCTTATTTATAAAGTTGAAATGACAATGGCACCTATCTTATAGTATTTGGGGGTAGGATTAAAAGAGAGTAACAGTGTTAACTGCTTAAGGCACTATCTGGATATAGTAAATGTGCAGTGATTTTTCTAAAGTCTGTGATTATAGCAAAGGTTTGGGGTAATAAGGGAGAAGAAATACCTTATTTTCCCTGTGCCTGAGACAGTCCCTATAGAAGGGATGCCATTTGAACTAGGTCTTGGAAGGATGAATTGGTAAGTAGGGAAGAACATTACAGGGTGGAGAATTATGCAAAATACTATGAAGTGTAGTAGGGGAGATATTTACGGTTGAATTAGGTAAAACATGTTGAGAAACTTACAGAAAATCTTTTTGTTTTTTTGTGGCATGCTAAAGAAGACTTCCATAGATGGGGATGAAGCTCCTTCACAGGACTTTAGGCAAAGGAGTGAGGTGTTTGGAAATGATGTGTATCTGAACAAGTAGCAATGATTGGGAGACAAAAGGTCAAAAGGACATTTGGTGACCATGTACAAGTGTGGAATTGTGGAGGGGAATTCTGTATTAAACCTTCAACTCTTCTTGAATGTTAAAAGAACACAATGAGAGGGACAAATTATTTTTTTCTTTGACAGCAGGAGGTATACATGTGGTGGTTTAGATGACTATGAGATGAAATTTACCACTCTTTAGTGATGTTATTTTATAGGAGCTGGCAGCATTAACATGCCTGAGAATGTTCAGCCTGTTCATGATTGGTATAGTTGAGGGGAAATGTAATTCGCAAGCACCTGCCTGAGTCTATTTGGCAAATATTGGAAGCATCTACCTTAGTTTGATCAGCATGAAAAGCTGTTCAGGAAATGCACTGCATTAAGAAAATATTTGACTAAAACCCCAGAAAATGGTTTGGGAGTTTCATAGTGTTCGGTTTATTTTTTTTGTTGTGGTTGTTTTTATATCTACAATGCCTTGTCTTAACTCTGAATGCCTTTCTTTGGGGGAAAAGAAAAAAAAAACAACACCAAACTTAATCTATTACATTTGCTTAGTAGAAAGTTCTCCTTTTTATTTAGCAGGGAACCAAATATGAGATTGATTTTGATGATTTAAGTTTTGGAATGTGTATGTAGGATTGCCTTTGATGACTAAGGTACCTTTCTGTGTTTGCTGCTTGTGTAGTAAAACAGTATAGGTTTCGGTATATTATCATATTATAGTTTAGCTTGATGGTCTCTTGTAGTGAACATCAGATGGAGGTGCTAGGTTGGTCAATGTGTTGTCAGTGTGGTTCTATCTGATTATAGCAATCCCTATGAAAGCAATAAAATTAACATGCATTGACTTGGCCTTTCATTATCTGTTTCACAATCTGCTGGGTTCTAATCATTACTATTACCTTGCAGCTCTTGAAACAAGTAAAGGTTTAGTCCTCTCACCATCTCTTGACATAGCCAGAAGACTTTATAAATCTGATAGACAGGGGTACATTTTCGCAGTCATGCCCGGGAGGTTGCTACTATGAGCTCAGGTGTCTCCTAGTCTGAGAGACTGTATCACCCACTCTCCTCTCTCTTCATGTGCTCTTCTGATCTTCATGCTGAGAACTGTTATCTGTCCTCAGCTCCCTGCTTCTCACCTTTGATGTGGCTTCTGCTCCCGAAGGCTGATCTCTCCCTCTTACTTCCCTTCTTTCCTGTCTACTCTTCTCAAGTTCTCAGCTTTTGTATCTAGTGGTCATCAAATCCTTTTATTTCTAATTTCTTAACACGGTGAAAACACACTTTGGATAATAATAATCATTTTCTTTTTCTGGCAATGTTTTCTCCTGTGTTCAATGCTTGGACACTGTTTCTGCACTCTAGCAGATTCTTGGGTGTGGTATCGTTGGATGTGGTATCATTCTGGTTGTTGGAGGTTCCTGATTCCACTCTTGAAAACAGCAAATAGAAAATGATAGCACTGTGAATGGCTAATGAAAGAAGAAAGAAATAATGTAACTATTGTGGTAGACTTTATTTAAAAGCTTAAAGCCACTAATGTTGAACGAAAATCTATGTTATGGTTAAGAATTCTTGTTCTCCATTGCCTAGTGCACATCTAATGCTACTTACACTATATTTTCTGTTACGTTGGAGAAGAAAATAGAAGCTAAAGCATCTGTAGAAGGCCAGTGTTTGATGCAAACACCTGAGTGTCTTCTCTCATGATAATAGGAAGCTTAAATTACCTGGTGAGCGATAGCTAAATCTTTTGCTTGTTTAACAAGTCTACTTCATGATCTGTAATTAATTTATTCAATAAGGAGTTATTGATTATGCATTTATGTGCCAGGAGCTGTGTATGGAACTGAAGACATATTGATGAAAGACATGGTCTGTGTGCTTGATAGGCTCAAATCTATTAGGTCAAACAGATCAGCAGGAAGGCAATTAGAGGACAGTATGGTGTCAGTGCTGTGATGAAGTGTGCCAAAGGGGCGTAGACCTAAGAGACGTCGACACCTGCAGAGGATTTCTATCAGAGTTTAAGTCAAAACTGACGACAAATGTGTTGCAGAATAACAGTTCTTCAGTTTCTTTTATGCATTTGGAATAATGGAGGGAATGTAAGGAAGATAACATGACAGTGAAGAAATTAAGGCAAGAATTGGATCATAGGATGATTAAGATTATGTGCTCTCAAAGGTGGTTATACCTTCAAAATGTATTATTTCTGGAATTTCAAAGGTGTATTAACCTAGATGCACAAGAACAATGGACAGAAATTGCTTAAAAATATTTAATTAAAGAGTTAGAGGCCTGGGGGTGTGGCTGCCCACCAGGACATTCCAAGTTAGGAATTTACAATTTATTACATTATCCCTTTTCTGTCCATAGGAGAAATAAAAGACAGGACCTGCAGCCAATTGAATAGTGCCGCCCCCCTCAAAGATAAGTTTAAGTCCTAACCCCTAGTACCTGTGAATGGGACCTTATTTGGAATAGGGTCTTTGAAGGTCTAGTTAAGGTTGCTGTGGCGATATCGACCTGGATTTACCATGGACTTAAATGCAATGACTGGTGTCATTAAGAGAGAAATGACAGGGAGATTTGACACAGAGGTACATGGAGAAGGTGCTGTGTAGACAAAAGAAGAGACTGGATTTAGGAAGCTGCAAGCCAGGACAATGGCAAGCATCACAGGCAGCCTCTGGAAGCCTGGAGGGAAGCCTGGAGGGAGGCCTGGAATGATTGCCCCTCAGGCCTCCGGGAAGAGCACCCCCCCCCCCCTCAACAACTTGATACCAGACTGTGAGAGAATAATTTTGTCTGTTTTCAGTCACCACATCTGTTGTAGTTTGCTGTGACAGCCATCAGAAACTAGGGCAGACCTTTAACGAAGACGGGAGGCCTAGCTAGGGTGGGACAGGGTCATCCACCATAAAATGCTTTCCAGTCCAGGAGACTTTTCAAGCTCAGATCTAGAGGCCAAGGAGAAGTTACCCAATTTACCAATGGGGAAAAGAATTACAGGTAGAGAACATACATATAAATGTAGCCCATATGATTAACAGGAAAAAAAAAAAAAAAAAAAAAAAAGCCTCCTTATTCCCAAATTCAGTAGAAGGCAAGTGACATGCTGCTTACCCAGTATGTCTCTTCTTGCCAAAGAGCTCTCCTCTGTCATGCAGTCTCCCTGGTCCACAGGTGACTTCTCTCACCCCTCCACTTCTATAGCTCCAGTTGAGGGGGCATTCTCATTTGGATCGTTATAATAGCTTTCTAACCAGTCTGCTTTCATGATTGCTGGCCCCGCCCCATGCTGTATTTTCTGCCACACAGCAGCCAGAAAGGTCTGGTTAAAACCTAAGTGACTTTAAATCACTCCTCAGCACAAAAGTTTCTGATGGTTCTTAATTTCTTTCAGAGAAAGGGAAAAACAAGGTCCTTAAGACCCTCGGAGAACTGACCTTCCTTGAGTTTTCTGTTGCCAACTCCTATGACTCAGCTCCTCGCCTGACCTCCTTGCAATTCCTGGATGTCCTAGGAATAGTGCCATGTTCCCTTTGCCCAGAAAACTCATCACCCCACTATCTGTCTGGTCTGTTCTCTGTCATTATTTTTGTTTCTGTTCAAATGTCAATTTATTAGGCCTTCCAAAGACTACCCAAAGTATATAGTAACCGCTCTCCAAACACTTCTTATCTCTTTACTCTGATTTAGTTTTCCCCGTAGCACTTAACTGTTATCTGAATTTTCTGTACTTTTGTTTACTGTTTGTCTTCTCGCCACTAAAAGATAAGCTTCATAAGATCAAGGACATTATATGCTCTAATCATTGTTCCGTTAACTGCTTAGCAGAGTACTTGATGCTTTGCAGAATTTCATTTGATAGTTTTTGATGTGTTAACTGCCTAGCAGAGTATGTGGTGCATAGTAGAATTTCAGTTGATAGTTCTTAGATTTTTATGAAGTGAGAACTTTATAAGAAAAATGAAACTGATGAGAATTGCTGCACCCATGCTTTATTATAATACTAAATAAATTTTAAGTGTAGTATTATGCAGCACAGATTTCTAAGACCTGCAGTGGATTCTGATATTAATCCCACATTGCTTCTCACTAAAATAATAAACAAATGAGCAAACAAAAAATTGAGGATGGCCCTTAATCAATGTGTCTTTAATGATGCATTTGATCCATTGTGGATCCTGTTCAGTGAATGTTCTGATTCCTTGTTGGCTCATTTTTATTGCAATGGTGTTTTTTTTTGTTTGTTTTTTTTTTTTACTTGAGTTTTCTTCTGCTTACTCTTATATAAAGAAAGGATAGAGTCCTTAAGGTCACATGTTATTAAATGATTTCTTTGGAAGGCTTTGCTCCTTTCCTATGTACTCTGAAAACTCTGGCTGAGGCTGTGAGAGGCCCTGTGTTTCTGTCCCTTTATTCTGGGTTCTCTGTACCTGTCTTTTCTTGGCTACTCTAATCAGATCCAATGTTCTTTGCATGGTGTGGATATGGGGAACATAGTTTAAACTTCTCTCCATGAGAAGATTCCTTTCCAGCTGAGAGTCTGAGCGGGGAACAGCTCCCCAGCTGGGAAGAAAGATGGACATCAGGAAAACCCCTTGGTAGCACCCTCAGGAAGTCGTGCGCCAATCTTGCTTAATTTCTTCATGGACAGTATCATGTGGGCTAATCTAATGGTTAGAAAAGCAACCTCAGAATGTTTGGAGAACTGTGCCTGGTGGGATAAGAGTGCTGGTGAAAAGTGGCAAGGGGTAGGTCTAGAGAGGGAGGCAATATATCAGGCTCTGTGCTTCTTGCTTTCGTATTTGTCCTGTCATTTAACCTCCATGGCAACTTGAAGAAGAACTATTCAGGTCTCTATTTCACCAGTGGACAAGCTGAGGCTCAGAAAAGGTGAGTAACTTTCAGAAAGTCACACAGCTCGTGATTTATTCCAGGTTTCTCTTACGCCAGGGGCTGTGTTCTTTTACCTCCACCATGCTGCCTGTAGACTAGAAATATGTTTTGAGGGACTTGAGCTTAGGTATTTCAGAAATAACATTAGCTCAAGAATGAGGGCAGCTCATGTAATAGATGAGATATAGCTGAATATCTGGAAAGACTGCTAACTGGGCCATGGTGAAGGATCAAGGCCCGGCAGGTGTAGGCAGCATGAAAGCAGCCATTAATCAGACACGCTTGCTTAAGAGGACCCTGAGTTTTGACTTTGAAGGCAGCCAAAGAAAGATCAAATATATATTTTTGAATCCTCTGGCAAGCTGAGCTCTTTGGAATTCTTCGCATTCTGCAACATGGCAATTAATAATTCTAACTCTGAATTCCTTGGTTTAGACCTTCAAGTATGGACTTTAAAAAAATAATACCTCTTAAAAAACACACACAAATGACAGCCTAATAACCTAACCTAAAGTTAGGGTTTCTTTTACCTTCAGTTTCCAATGTCAGTATATTTTTGCCCAAATGGGTTCTCCCACTGTGTATGTAAGTATATGAGTAATACTAATAATAATGGTGATGATGATGATGTCAATAATACTTAATATTTTTTAGCACACCTGGATCTAAGTGCTCAACTTAGAGGAACCTCTATTTCTCATAACCATATAAAGAAGGTGGTGTTTGTACTTTCTATTCTGTCATGAGAAAAATAAGGTTTCCAGATGTTTCTAGATTAGCTTGAGGTTGCACAGCTAGAAAAAGGTGACCCTGAGGTTTGCATCCAGCTTGCCCATGTTTCAGGGTCTGTCACCTGACAGTCTGGGTGTCAGTCTGTGTTAGGTACTGAAGTGGTGGGAGAGGGGGGAGTGGAGCTTACTGCTAAGGTCATTCTTTTCTTTTCCCTCTTCTCTTTCTCCTTTCAGCTTTTCTCATCCATTATTTCTACTTTCTCTCCTCTCTTCTCCACTTTTTAAAAACCTCCAGTTTTCTCCCATTGGGTGAAGTTGGCCTCGCTTCTCAGGCACCTGACACTATGTCAGAATCCCAGACCCTCGAATTCTGTGTCTCTGCTTTGTAATTCACTGTCTCTTGGGCACGTCACCTAATGTCTTCCCTCTTAGTCCCCTCAATTCATTAACAATGAAGATATCATTACAGATTACCTTTTAAGATTCCTGGGAAGCACTTTTTAAACAAAAGCATGAAATACATTACAAGTCTGAGAAACTGCTCACATTTCAAGACAGAGATGGGAAATGGCGAAGCCCTCCCCAGAGCTCCAGTCCATCGACGTTACCCAGCTATGCTCACTGCAGCTTGAAGGCATAACTCACTCAAGATTTAGCATCTAATTCCGTATGGTCATATAAAATCGCAGAATGCTTTTCCCTGGGAGAATTTGCTGAAATTTATTTCCTAATAATGTCTACACTGTGACCTTCATGGGTAAGATATGGGCTTCTCCCATGTGGCAGGACAGTAGGAAGCCTCTGACCGTGTCACCCGGGCTTTCTCCTCAACTGCTGTTCACAGGGAGCACCTTCAGCTCCATTCCTTAGTGCACCTGTAATCGCTGAGCACCCAACTTCCAATTGCTTTCAGAGTTTTTGTTGCAAAGATATAATTTGACCATTGCCTTAGATTTTACATCCTAGTGAGTCCTGACCTGAATTCCTGAATTTTGCTTTTTGTTATCTGAGTACCATCTCCCTCTCTGTTCCTCTTCTTCGTTTTTTGTCTTAACCTCTCATCATTTTCTTTGCACTTGATCCCAGGGCTCGAGAAGCACTCAAATTCTGTCATCAATTTGTGTGCTAGTTAGGAAAGGCAGATTTTGAAGGGTTTTGATATTTGAGAAGAAAATACTGCACTCTGTGAATTAAGCTGGAGAGAACGAGGCTGACAGATTGAAGAACTAACCTATACCGAGAACATACTATGTGTGAGCACCAGGCCTAGTACTTTGTGTGCACAATCCCAGTTAATCCTGGTAACACTTATATGACATAGATTCTCTTGTTGAACTGATTTTACAGATATGGGATTTGATGCTCAAGGAGTTGAAGCCAGTTTCCAAAATCACTCATGGTGGTAGTCATTTTGCAAAATATAAATGTATCGAGTCAACCTGTTATATATACATCTAAAACTTACACAATATTATATGTCAGTTATGTTCTATCTGGATGACGCTGGACAAAATCATTCAGCTAATAAGGGCTACAATCATGACTGGAACCTAGGTCTCTGCTACCAGACTCATGCTCTTAACTGCTAACAGAGTTCCGTGTGGAAGAATTATCTAGGCACCAGGTTATTTGGATAATGTATAGTGATTTAGCACTCCCAAGGTGCACGAAATCATAGCCGGATATTCCTCACTTCCAAGTTCTTAGCAATTTCCTATCGAATTGCTCTTTCTTTTATATGATTCTTCCATTTATAAATTGCAGAGATTTTCACCTCATAAATACTGACTTGTAGTCAACGTTTTGACTCTGACTTCTTAGGAAAAAGCCACCACTCTTATTCTGGGTGAAATTGAAATTGTGGAAAAATCTGACAGCATCAGCAGTCCTAAATCCTTTGTATGGCCAGCAGGTAGCTGGTGAGAGAGGCAGGGCAGAGCAGCTCTTCTGTGAAAGAGCCCAAAGCCTGCGTGTGTAGGACACCATCTCCAGCCACTGCTCCTTCATCCTCCCAGCATGTCTACCAGAGAGCTGAAGCCACTGTCCCTTCTGCCCAGGAGCACTCGATGCCTCTGTACCTTTGTGCACGGTGTTCCTGCCCCATGATTCCAACATCCTTGGCCCTGATCTGCCTGATGGTTATTTTTCTGATTCAGCTCAGATCTTGGCTCTTCTGGGGAGCTAATCTTGACCATCCAGGCAGAAACAGTCCTTTCCTTCTCTTGACCTTGTGCAGGCCATATTGCTGGGATCTGTAAGGCACTATGTGATCTGCACATTCCACTTCTCTGGGCCTTGGTGGGCGCTTGCTGTGACTTCTGCCTGGAAGGAGCTACTATTTGATAACTGCATGCCTCACTCATTCTCCTCTTTCAGTCTTTATTCAGATGCCACCTTTTCAGTGAGGCCTTTCATGGTTACCCTGTTTAATCCCAACCTTCCCATTGACGCAGACCCTGTCATCCTGCTCTGCTGTTTTACTTTTATTTTTATTTTTTTATCACATATCTTGATTTTGTTATTTCATGTCTCCCCAGTAGAATATTTGTAGTTGTTCTACATAAGCCTTGATTCTTAGAGTAATCCTTGTTACAGAGGCTGCTCAGTAACTAATTGTTGAATGACTGAGTAAAGGGCTGTCTATCTTTTCTCAGCTTTGGCACTGTTGGAATTTTGGTCTGAATAATTCTTTGCTGTGGGACCGTCCTCTGCATTTAGGATGTTTAGCAGCCTCCCTGGTCTCTACACACCAGTAGAGATACCAGTAGCATGGCCACAGTTGCGACAACTAAAAATGACTGCAGATATGACCAAATGTCCCCCCGAGGAAGGATTGTCTTTAGGGAGAACCACACAGTTAGTCTCTAAGATCCTGGAGAGCAGGGATCATATTTTATTAGAGTATCTAGTGTCTGGCATATAGTAGATGCTTAATAAATTTTTAAAGCTGATTGACTTGATAACTGCATGTCATATACTCATATCAAATTTAATGATATAGTTTTATAGACAAGGTTGTCTTATCAAACTTTTTATTTTCTTCATATGATTAATTTACTCTGTCAGCAAATATGGGTTTAATATCACCAGCATTCAAGAGGATATAGAAGAATGAAGAATTTGCAAAAAATATAACCCTGCTCCTTAAAAGTCTCACAGTTAGAGAAGCCCATATACAGGCCAAAAATACCCATGCCACTCCCATCGAGTTCATTCTCTGTAACAGAGATTACCTATAAAGGCCTACCTAGATAGCCAATATTTCAGCTTTGCAGGCTGCATGGTTTTTGTTGCAACTACACCCATAGAAAAGAGCCCTTTTAGACATTTTCTTGTCAGCCTTTTTGAACTAATAACAACATCCCAATTTGAAGACATCAAGATTCATTTACAGTGACTATGTGCCCCTATCCTATCTCAGAAGTTTATGGACTAGAAGAATATGGCAATTATTAAGAATGTGTGAAACAAATCCGCAGTTTAAACTGCAGAGCTAGTGAGTTGGGAAAGCAAGTCATTGGGTCGTAGTTTCATTCTATCAATGACATAGAATACAGTGCAATGCAGAACAATACAATACAACACAATGGAAGGCAATACAATGGAAAAGCTCAGAATGCCTTGCCCACACTAAGAGTAAATATTTTATTTCTGGATGTCTATGTGTGTATATGAGGGTTTCTGATTTAAAAGTTATTTCTTACTGTTCAGTGCAGTAAAAAGGGTCAGCAAAGCACTGTCTTCAACTAACTAGAATAATGGACAGAACAAAAGAAAAATCTAAAGGCGGATATTCAGGCATTACACTCTTGTGCCTTAAGGCAACTAACAAATCCAGGAAGTGGATAGAGATGGGAAGATGGAGAGGGTGGTCCACAGGTTCTAGAATTCTCCTGCTTCCCTGCAAGGCTTACTGCATTCTCCTCTAACATTCAGTCTGTAATCTGGACGTTAGTTATAAACACCTGTTCATTTTCTTCCTCTACTCCGGGCTCTTCCAGGGGATGAAACCTTCTCCCATTTTTCTCTACCTGGCAAAAATCCTGTTTGTTATTCCAAGCTGAACTCAAATGCCAACCTTGTTGCAAAGCTTTGCCCCAGTCCACCAGGCACAATTAATCATGTTCTCCTTATTCTCTCAGCACTTTATTCGTACTGCTACAATAGCATTTGTCACATTTTATTATGCTTGGTTTTGTGGACGTGCCACCTCCTGCTACTCGATTGTGAGTTTCTTAGGGATGGGGCCAATTTTATGCCTAGTTGCAGACTCCTTAGCAACTAGCACATTATCTGCACATGGTAGGTGGCCATACCCTAGAGGGAGATGGCTTAGTGATGTGGTTGGGACTCTGAGTGTGAATCCCAGGATGCCACTTAGCAGAGTGACCTTAGATATCTCATATAACTTCTCTAAGCCAACCTTTGAGACAATTGTCTGCTGACAGTGAGGACAACATGACGAAAGCAGAGTTACTGTGAGGATGAAATGGAATATTCTTTTCATGCAGCACTTAATAGGTCTTTGATAAACAGAATTACCATTACTATTCTTGTTACTGTTGTAAAGGGGAGAGTGGAAATGGCTCTTAGGGCCATGAATACACCCACATATAGTAAGTAATAAGGGGTGAAGGCAATCTTTGGGCCATTGATTAAATCCTTAACTAGGTAGTGCACTTTGAGTTTAAGACCAGAATGATGATGTGAAAAATTGTAATTGCAGACATCTGGGAGTCAGGTTTTGTATACCAGACTAACCATCTAGATCAGTGGTTCTCAACCTTCCTAATGCTGCGACCCTTTAATACAGTTCCTTGTGTTGTGGTGACCCCCAACCATAACTAAAGCATAGTGATTAATCACAAAAACAATATGTAATTATATATGTGTTTTCTGATGGTCTTAGGCGACCCCTGTGAAAGGTCATTCAACCCCCAAAGGGGTCACGACCCACAGGTTGAGAACTGCTGCTCTAGATGCTTTTCACTCTCAACTTTTCTCTATATTTTAAAGCTGCTTTGTTCAGGGGGGAGGTATGGAGAAAGAGATTAAAATAACAGTTTGGCTCCTGGAGAGACACAGTAGATTTAATTGTGTAAAGTTGAAAGAGATTTTCTCAACCTCAAAACTGTTGACATTTAAACCAGATAATTCTTTACTATGCAGGGCCATCCCATGCATTGCAGGACGTTCAGCAACATGCCTGTCCTCTGCCCACCAAATGCTGGTGACACCCTGACCCCACACGCCTTCTTGTAACAACCAAAATATTTGAGACAACCTTTGGTAAATATTGTGTTCCAAACAAGGTGAGGAATAAACTGAAAAGCAAACACGGAGGTAATGATATCACTTTTATTATTGACAGAGCTGGATTGGAAAACGTAAGTTGAAATCTGTAAACCCAGCTAGTCTGCTAAGAGTGAACACAGAAGAATCACCAGGTCCCAGGGAAGAATGTGTCGTCAGGGAGGTGGGGGACACTGACACCATCTAAAGGCAGCTCACTCACAGGAAAGAAATGAGGTGGGCATGGAGTTTTGCTACACATGACCAAACTTTAAATATTCTCTCTCTGTTTTGAATTTTAGGTGCACATAATCAAATTAATTACCATCTTTGGTTCATGACACCCTATAACCATCCATGGTGACTAGCTTTTATTTATTTAGACACCTTGATATTTTAATGATATAATTCACAACTAATAGCTTAGTATCCTAAATAAACAAGAAATGTTATTACTCCCTCTTTCTAATCATATAGCACTTCCCAGCCCATCCTCTTGCTTTTCCCATCTGAGATGCATCAATATGATATATATTTTCCCCAAAGTTATCAGTAGAATAATTTCCTCAACCTCCCCAGGGGCAGAATGAGCAAAGCCGGCAAAGAGAGGTCAGAAGTGATCTCGGGAAATGCTTCCTCAAGGAAAGCAGTATGGAAGAACTGGATTTCCTTCCAACAGATGGGGCTGAAATGTGTTTCCTTATTTTCTCAGGATACAGGGTGTCCCTTGAAACTATATGTATGCCAGTAAATCTTTGAGAGGATCCTGAAAAGTGTTTAGAACTTGAAGGGCTATTACTTTTTATTAGTGTAAAGGTATTTTTGTCAAATTGAGCACGAGCCAGTGATACTGGGCATCCACACGCCTGGCATGTGCAAACCCACCTTTCCATTTTGTTCCCCTGAACATCCAAGTCTCATTTCACATGTTGAGATGTTTTGACTATAAAAAAGTATTCTTTCCATGGGTTAACTCTTCCTTCATTTTGAGTTTTGTGATTTTATTTTCTTGTACAATGAAAAGAGCCCTTTCAAAAATAGAAATCATACCATTTAGAGTTGACCCAACCCAAAGTATCCCCAGGGTATAAGCTAGTAACAAATGGCACGATGAGGACAGGCTCAGGTTTATAATCTCATTTATATCTATAATCAGTTCAGGGCATACTTCGGAATCTGGGAAGTGGTTGACAAAGGAGCAACATATTCGCGATGCCTGAGTTGTTCTGAGTTTGCAAAGGTGCTGCGATGCCAATTTCCATTGCAAAGCACATTCATACTGCTGAGATCGTCAAGTCCAGGAAAGAGTGAGAATGAGCCCTTGCTAAAGAATTAGCTCCATAGTGCAGGGATCTTTGCTGTCTAGTTCACTGCATCTCCGGAATCTGGAACAGAAACTGGTGCACAGTAGTGTTGTTCTTCTGAAAAGTGGAGTCCTGGTGATAAATAGCAACAATCACACGTAGTTTCTGGTCACACTCCACTGGCAGTGCCCTGTGCTGGGTCATACATACACACAGGTATAGCTACTAATTGATGCATTCTCTAAAAAGCACTGCTGTTCTACAAAGCTGCTTAGTGTGGCAAGGACTAAAAAAAAAAAAATTCATATTAATCTTCATACTGTCTTTGCCTCTTCCCTCAAATTTGTATTTCTTCACAGATTATCCAGCATTTGGAGGTGGATGAGTGAATTCCATACTAGATCTTAAGGAAGGAAACTTTTGGTTCCATTCAACCTTTGGCTGAGTCACATACCTGAATTTAACCTGCCCACCCGAAGTGTTATTATCATTACTGTTTTGGTCTTGAAGAAACTTAGGTCCAGAGGGGTGAAATAATTTACTGCAGGTCATACAGCTAATAAATACACATACAGGATTTAACCATGTGGTTCCCCATCTTCTCAGAAGCTAGAAGGGGATGTAGTGGTGACTTGGATTCTTGTTTTGGTTATGCCATTGACCAAGTAATGCTGTGTGAATTATAGGTCCTCAGAGTATCAGAGTCCTTTTCCTTTTTTTGGAAGTGCTAGGTTTATAGTTGATCAAGAAGAGCGTGTCCAGATTAAATAATCTAGCCACAATCTTTACACTAGGCTACAACAGTATACTGTACTTTGATGTTTTACAAGGTATTCAGAGGAAACTTGCTTTGCTCTTAATTTCTCCGTAGTAGCTTAAGTTTTGAAGGACATGCTTCTTCTTTGGCTTTGTGTTTTTCAAAGTTGCTTTGGCATTTTATGTAAGTTTCATGTAGGCAATGAATTTCTTCTTTATTTTAGATCAATTCCATTTAAAATAGTATAGGCTTAGATGGGGTGAGATGTGATGAGGCTCAGACAATAATGGAGATTAGACTTTAAGTGCATGAACTTGAACAGCTCCCTACCTGCCTTCTCTAATGCTGCTTGCACAATTTGGACATTTAAAAAAAAACTTTTAGTCAGTTTCCTTAGCTCTTATGGAACTATTTTTTTAAAAAGGGAGAAACCTACCTATATGAATACCAGATTGCAGATAAACCAGAATTGTAATGTGTAACGAGTAGGTAATACTTTGAATCTTAATTCTGCTCCTTCCTACCTGTGTAGCCTTAGATTGGCCACTCGATTTATGAGCCCCAGTTTCACCATTTTTATATTGAAAACAAAAACATCTCTCTGATAGTTCCATGAAAAGGGCTAGTACTACTCTTTCTAGAAACTAATCAAGCATAGGTCACAAAGTCATAGAAACCCATCTTGGTGAAACTGGACATCTTATAGGATGGGTTCATTGTCTGGGTATTAGGTAGACAGTTCTTTCCTGGTCTGTGATGCACAGTCATAATGGTCTTTCTATCATTATAGTCAATTTTATTGAACAAAATACATCTATGAATATAAACTCATTTCGTCTTTATAGCACACCTTTTATTACGTACATCCTTAGAACATCGTGAACATTATGCACATCTCTATAGTCTTAGGATATCACAGGCATTTCATGCTTTCTTCAGAAACCTTCTGTTATCATTTCTGTTTAAGGGCGGAGTAAATCGAGAGCACACGTATATTAGGAAAAAACACTGCGTCACCTAACCAGGTCTACAGATCTGTGTGTGTGTGCATATGCATGTGTGCACATGCAGATCCAGATCAAGTGTGTTTTGACTAGGCTACTAAAAAACCCACGCTGAACTTCCTGCTTCCAGACCCCTGTCTTCTTTTCTTGCCACTTAAGATTTTCCTGAATAACTTTATATGTCATTTTTAGCTTGCAAAAATGCTGTTCTCTCATAAACTTTATGGAGCTGCACTTTAAATACCTTACTTGAAATGTCAATCACCAGAGCCAAAAAGGTGTGATTTTTGGGACAAGAGATTTTGTATATATATATTTATATATATGTAAGGTTTTTGTGTTAAACATACCAAGGCAAGGCTATATACATATATTCAAGGTAGTTAAGTGCTAGAAAGAGAAAATGGTATTCAAATACCAAGATACACCATGTCCTCTGGCAGGAGCAAAAGGAACTCATGATTAATTGCCAAGCTACTAAATGTTAAATCATACAGTGGATATGAAATGATGTGGAAAATGAAAATATTGTGAGAATTTCTGTGCTCTTCAACTATCATTCAACTACCTAAAGGTGTTCCGTGACTTTTTGAAGTTAGACCCATATTATTTATGTGATAATGGCAAAATATAACCATGATATTTTTCAAGGCTGACATTTTCTAACTGCAATTATAAATAAAATAATTTTCTCACATAGCTCTCATGTGAATAAAAGAAACTCTGGGTTAACAAGTTGCAAACATCTTCATTAGTGAGAAATTTTGCAGCATTAGTACACTGAATTCTTGGTTATCCAGCAAGGTTGCAGAATAAACTATTCTGGATGGAAGTGTTGTAGAATTGTTAGAGGAAGAGTGTTCCTGTCACAACAACCTTCAGAATAGAAGGCATTAGGCAAATAGTTTTTGAGCATCTACTATGTACTCAGATATTAAGGTTATGGAACAATGCAGAGCAAGAAGAAACATGGTACTTGTCCTTATCAGCCTCATAATTCTAACAGGTGAGACAGGAAATGATAGGCAATATTACATTATAAACAATTATAATTGATACTGCCAAGAAGAGGTGCATGGAGCTATGCTATGTGGGTGTGTAGTGAGGGGAGTTAACCCAGTCTGTGAAGGCTGCTAGCAGTGTCTCACTGGGAAGGAGTTGGGATAAATTTGCAATGCTTATCAAAAGGCTTAATAAACTCCACACTCTCTAAAAAACTGTATTTTCACATGGAGGCATTCTCCCTAAAGAAATAATTTGGGGTGTAAACATTCTAGCTATACTGATAAGGCTTCGATTTTATTACATAAATATTGGAAACATCTTAAATATTCAAAAATTCGTGGTTAGTTGAATTTATTAAGTTATCAAAAATTGTATCCTATCAAACCTTATAAGAATAACAGAAATATTTTTATTGTAATAAGATGTTTAAAGAAAAATGTCGTTACAAAATAGAATTCAAAATGTCTTTGCCTTCGTCCCAGTCCTATCCTTTCTGGTTACTCAATTTATCCTATTTGATTTCAAATGTGTCAATAATGGTAACAATAGTAACAGTAATAGCTGCTTATACTAGCTACCATTTAGCACATTTCAGCTCAGTGCTAAATATTTTACCCCATTATTTCAATTGATCTCATGTACACCAGTGAAGTATTATTACATTTACTTTGTTTTATGTCCCCAAACTTTTAAGTATGTCAACACAGCTATGTACTCCCTGTGCAACGAAGAAAGAATTGTCTCAATGTACATACTGTTCAGCATAAGTTTTCTTATTCCCACATTATCTAATGGCAATTCCCCATTCTTTTGCAACAGCATTCTGCGAAGAGGGATGCAGGTATGGTGGAACATGCGTGGCACCCAACAAATGTGTCTGTCCTTCAGGATTCACGGGAAGCCACTGCGAGAAAGGTAACCTTAGCCCTTTTGAGGGGGCAGGGATGGGGAGAAAGTTTCAGAGAGAATGGAAGCTCTTTCTCTAGGACAGAGATTTTTCAACCTGTATGCCGCAAGAATTTTTAGAACATGACCAATACCTGACTATTTAGTCAAGGACACTGACCTCTTTTCACTTAGAGTGTGAAAAAAAAAAAAAAAAAGACAACAGCCAAAACAACAATAGCTGTCTGATGTGAATGAATCAAAATTATACATTTTTTGTCACATCAGCAAAAAATATATTTTTTGGTGTGCTACAAAATGTTAGTAATTAGGTTATGTGTGCCATGAGATAGAAATGGTTGAAAATCACTGTTCTATATAGTATTGTGGGTTGACCTGATACATTATGTTCCACTGGGGGGACGTAGCTCCCCAAAGTGGATACATTTGATTACTTCATAATTGGCATCCTCCCTCTGAAAATAGAGCTTCATTTGCTCTCTTTTCAACATTTCTAATATAGCAAGGTTGCGTCTTTCTTAATAGCTTGAAATGTGTCTTTTTAGTGTTAATTGGTGATAAAGCCTGACGAACTGACCTGCCCCAGTTATCAGCTATTGGGCGTAGCAGCATGCAGGACTGTTGAAGTTACAACAATATGCTGTGTCAACAGAATCTAAATTAGAACCACATGCTCCTTGTTTAAAAGCACATTCACTAACTGCAGCAGCAGGTTTATTGGTGTGCCTGGGATGTGTTCTAATGTTGGTTTATTAGGAACATTATCATTCCTGGTCCTGATAATGTAAGCCAATTAGTATTTGTAAGATTCCATTATGTGCATCTTTCTATTTGCAGTAAATTTAGTGTTTACACTTGGTGCTGTTTGTTGAAAGCAATGTTCTTATTAATTGGAGACATACCCCACTTGAGTGTAAATTAAATTGACCTTCAGTGCCAGTGTGCCAATATATATACATATATCATTGCTACCTAGAGATCTTTGCTGTGTAAAATTGAATATTTTGTATTGTGTTTTTCTGAGTCTGGAATATCACACTTGACACTTCTCATAGTGCAGCATAAAAATATGGAAATATGATGATGTATTCATTATCCCTATTATTCAGTTAGGGAGAGGAAGTCTTTAATGCCAAATATCTAAGCAAAGCTCTGGTTTCCTTTCCCTCATGTTTAAAGGTTTCTGAATTTATATAATATATATTTTTAAATGATTCTTTTTATTATACCCCAATTTGCTCTATGATTGCACTGCACTGCCTGTATATTTATTTTTAAGGCAACCAATCCTTTCAAAAAAATGTCAGAATTTAACTATGCAAAATATTCAACAAGGGAGTCAACAAACAATATGTGCACTGTTGTTTCCATATTTTGTGATATCATCAATGAATCAAATTACATTTATTAAATGCAAATTAATTGGTTTGTCCTTAAAAAAGACATTAAAAAGCCAAGGACAGACTCTGAGCAGCAGGAGAATTACCACATGGAACTGGAGCGTTCTTGCCAAAAGCAAAGAAACTTAATGGTAACTTAGTATTGCAGTGCATTTGATTTTAATTAGGTTTTTTAAAGTGAAAAAAGAAAAAACATCTAAAGGTTTCTCATTATTTCCTCTAGCACTGCTACGTTTCCCTGCAATGAATATACAGGAATTAATGGGGACAGAATGGTGAAGATGATAGTGTTGATGATGATGGATACTACCCATAACGTTAAACCATGTACTATGTATTAATTATGTATCAGGTCTTTTAAATGCATATTTTAATATTAAGAGTAGATTTTTTAAAAGATAAATACTATTGCTCCTACTTTGTATATGGAAAAATAAAGCTTAGCCGAGTTCAGTAAATTCTGCAATGCCACAGTCAATATTAGAATTGAGAATAAAATTCAAGTTACATTCCACAAAGTCTGCATTATAAATCCTTGCATGTTTCTCAAGGTAATACATGGACTTCCTGTTGAAATCCAGATTCCTGGGACATCACCTCAGACCTGGTAAAGCAGAATATCTGAGGGAGGGTCCATGAACATACACTTTCACCAAGCACCTCAGATTGCTTGTTATAAACCAGTTATTATTATATTATCGTGATATTTAACCAGACCCTCTACTCTAATGTTCTTATGCTTTTTACATTATAAAGAACTGTTGTAGAACATTGACTTTAGACCTGGGCCTAGGAAAAATTAACTATTGTTTCTTATGGCTTGTTGATTTGACTTACATCATTTTCTTTGCTCAGTAAGTGGTTGGTTGAATTGCTGCTTACATTCTGGTCTATAGCCTGGAACAAGGAAGGTAGAGATAAAGAAAAAAGTCAAGACCAGAGGCAAAAGTAAAACAGAGATAGGCAGGACATGAGTTCCTATAAAAAAGTTAAAGTTAAGATTAAGTGTAACATATTGTATTTTTTCACAGTTATGATAAAGTAAAAAAAATAAAATAAAACAAGGTTTCTTTGCATATGAGGCTATCGGTAGCAAAACCATTCCAGTTAATATTGGTCATATTTGAATTCTATGAAATTTTTGTGTGGATAAAACAAAATAAATATTTTCCAATTCATTGTGTGCAAGGGATCTAGAAGAATTATAAGACAAATACTGAAAACCTATTCCATATCTTGTCCGAATCATTTTGTCATGTTGATAATTAGCAATAAACATTGTTATTTTCTTTGCCATTGAATAGGGATGCTAGATTCTTTGAGACTTAGGGTGCAAAGGAAAAATGCAAATGAGTTGTAATTGTCCATGGCATGATCACACTAAATCTCTGATTTGCTCTGTTTTAATTTCAGAGCTAACTAAATGGTCCCATTTGAGCCAGATAGAATCCGCTTATATTTAGTCTTAACAATGTTTCTCTTGGTCCTCCTAGTTACTGAATTTTTTCATTGCTTGTGATACTTAGCCTTTCAGATTTCAAGTACCATTAGTTAAATTACTGAGATCACTTGTTAAAGAAAAAGCCTACTTGGAGTTAAAAGTCCCACTTTAGTATGTAACACAAAGATTGGAACAATGCTGCATTTATTTTATATTGATAAGATTTTAGTATACTTAAACTTTTATAATCCTACTCAAGATAAGCAAACAGTTTTACCTCTTGGTTTCCGAACAACATATTATGTTGGTGCTTTTTATCCTTTGGTCTTCCTCTGTGCCCTTAGCTCTGGTGTGTGGTTTCACATTTAACACTGAGATGTATAGAGATGAGTAAGGAATCAGTAAGAAATGTAGTTTTGCTACTCTGAGGATAGAAAAAGGCTCTTGGTAAAAGCTCTCTTCTTAACCTAAGAGAACTGAAAGGATCTGATGCCACACTGATGTGATGGAGCCTGTTCAAATGTAAAATCAAGGAGCTACGTTACATCTAGAAATATGTTACCTACCATAAAACAGCAGAACATCATCCTCTGAGAAGTGAGTCACACTGTTTTCTACTTGGCATTAAGGACATTAGCTAACGACAATAAGTAGAGATTAAAAATATGGTCTTAAACTATGCCTACTTAGGGATTCCTTAACCTTGACCCTTTTGACATTTTGGAACAGGAACTTCTTTGTTGTGGAGAGCTGTTCATACATTGTGGGATGCTTAGCAGCATCACTGGACTCTACACACTAAGTAACTTTAGCGCTCTGACTCCTAGTCATGACAATCAAAAATGTCTCCTGACATTTGCCAACTACCTCCTGAGAGGCAAAATCACCTTATTGACAATGCCAGGTCTAGATGTAGCATTTTAAAGTCTTAAAATGTGTGTGTGTGTGTGTACAGACACATATATATGTTAGGTAAATGTATCTCAGTGTTATTTGATAACAAACCAGTTTTGGTAGACAAAAAAGCATTTTTAATGCATCTCTAGCATTTTTAGAAGTGCTTAGGGTTATTATTGTATTTAGAAAATTCTTGAGCATTCAAGAGCTAGGAACTTGCTGCTATCCCTCATGTGCTGTATAGGGCACATCTTCTAATGGTCTCAGGGACCAGACTGATTTAGAAGTTGGGCCTGTTTTATGTCCACTGTCTCCCATTGATGGAGTGATCTTGTGGATGTTCTAAACTCACCCAAAGACCATGTGACTTGAACCCATGTGTTCTCCTGAAGGAAGAAATAAATCCATTTTTTTTTAGAAGTTTTCAATGTATGTAGTAAGATGATAATTTTATTTGCTCTAAAGTGTTTTTCTTTATGACAAGACTTCTCAACTAGTCACTTTTATTTTAGTAGGAGTGTCAACTGGAAATACATCAAGATGGCTGTTTGTGATGGTATTGATGAGTCAGCTAATTTTACTGTATTTTCTACTTGTATACTACATGAATTATAAACTGTAAATATGGTTGTGTAGCTATCAGGTACTCATAACCAATGCCTTGTGAATGAGACAGGGAGAACTGTACAAAACTCACCAAGCTATAGGCTAGACCATAGTGTAGTGTAAAAAAAATAATAAAATACAAGCTGTTATTATAAAAACAACAGACCTTGACTTTTCCTGCTTTTGCTTCTGAAATGGGTTCATTTACTATAAATATCATTCAATAAACTCACATAACCATTGAACCTCTCACAGTCTCCAAACCTTTCTAAAGTATATTAAACATTTCATCAATAATATTCTGGAAATCAATAATAACAACAAAGTTTAACTGCATTATTCATTTACAATGTAATCACAGTAGTTCTTTTGCCTATTTGATTACCTGAATTTTATAAATTTTCTACAATAAATTATAGCAAGAGGTGATTTTTTTTAAAGCTTAAAATTAAGAGAACATAAAAGTCATGAATAGGACTTCCTTTTTCCAAGTTCCTGAGGATCTTTTAACCTTTCTAAAGGGAAATGACTTTTTGCAAAATAATTTATTCTGTTCTTTTCTCTGTGCCTCCAGGGACTTGCAGATAATGTAGACAAAGGGTAATAGTTTGTCCTGGGCCTATTATCCATCCGGTGGGTATAAAGAACGGTCAGGAACAAAGACTTCTATATTCTTCCAAATTTTAATCTTGCCCTCATTTTGAGGAATCTCTACTGGTGTTCATCTGTTTTTGATTGTGCTACTCATCTCAGTTTCCGGGGAAATTTCTGAAAGCTTTTAAGAAGGTAGATATTATCCCCATTCTGTTATGGGAAAAGAGCTTCCCAGCTATCACAGGACCATAGGGGAAGGCACCTGGGGAGAGGATGAGCACAGATGTGCCTCTTCAACATCTTAGCCATCTGGAGATTTATTTAACTTTTCTCAACATGAACTTTTGGGTTGTCTGGCACATGGAAATGGCAGTTTCTATTTTTAACATTATGTTGTGGTGGGGCAGTTAACAGATGCCCAGGAAAGAGTAAGCAGTGCTTTTGTGGCATAATTTTAAAAGGAAAATATGAGGATTTGGGGTCTCTTTGAGTTGTTCATCTCGTTGAAGCCACCAAAAAAAATGAATACCAATGCTCTTATAAAATTTTATTAAAGTTATAGGAGTATGGATTTATTTGAGGAGCTATTCCCTTCACTGTGTCTTTGAAGAAATCTGGAATGGCAGAGGAGGGGTGTTGCACTGGAACATGAGAGGAACTCAACGTTGAGCTTAGCTGCCAAACCTAGAGTACTTTGTTCAGAAGCCCCTTCGTCTTCTTCGTTCTACCTGCTGAACTTTTTTCATTAAGCTATGATGGAGAAATTGAGCTAAAAATCCAATACAATTTCCTATGGCTTTGAAATGGAGTTGCTACTTAACTCTCAGAACTAGTTGGGACTGTTTAAAAACCCTGTTCTTTTGCCCTGGCTGCTGTGGCTCAGTGGATTGAGCATTGGCCTGCGAGCTGTGTCACTGGTTCAATTCCCAGTCAGGGCACATGACGAGGTTGCACATCAGGTCCCCAGTTGGGGGTGCGAGTGAGAAGCAACCACACAGTGATGTTTCTCTCCCTCTTTTTCTCCTTTCCCCTCTTTCTAAAAATAAATTAATTAATTAAAAAAATCCTCTTCTTTTTAAAAATTATTTTCAAATGTCTCAATTTCAGTTGACATATAATATTATATTACTTTCAGATGTACAATATAGTAATGGGACATTTATATAACTTACGAAGTGATCACCCCAATAGTCTAGTACCCATCTGATACCATATAGTTTTTACAATATTTTTAACTAAATTCTCTAGGCTGTACTTTACATCCCCATGGCTATTTTTATAACTGGCAATTTGTACTCTGTAATCCCTTTATCTTTTTCATCTATCCCCTCGAGCTCCCTTTCGTCTGGCAACCATTGAACATATGAGGACATGTGAAAGTGCTATTTAGCCAGTCATTAGTGGAATTGGGGTTCTAACCCATGTATGACTGAATCCAAATTTCATATACCTTCCAGTATCATGTGCCTCTTGATTACATTATCTGTGTACAGGACAAATTAAGCTTAATATTACGTGGGAGGCCAAACAAATTATGCTCTCCTGTGAGTAATGAACCATAATTTTCTACTTGATAATGTATGTTGTTTTATATCTTCCTTTCAATATTTTTCTTGTGCCTAGGGCAAGAAGAGAGTAAAAAAAGTAGGGGTTAAGAGCACAATCTCTGCAGCCATATTGGCTCAGCTTAAGTTGAGGTTCCACTCTTTACTGGAATGTATGTTATTGGATCAGATATATGTATGGTTCTAAACTTCAGTTTGCCACTAAAAAGGGGATACCAATATTACCTACATCGTAATATTGTTGTGAAGTTAAATGAGACAGTCTATTTAAATCACTTGGTAGAGCCCCAGCTGAGTAGCTCAGTTGGTTAGAGCATTGTCCTGATACCCTAAGGTTGCGTGTTTGATTCCAGGTTAGGGCACATACAAGAATCAACCACTGAATGCATAAATAAGTGCAACAACAAATCGATCTCTCTCTCTCTCTCTCTCTCTCTCTCTCTCTCTCTCTCTCTCTCTCCCCTCTCCCTCCCTCCCTCTCTCTCTCTCTCTCCCAATAAAATTTAAACACACACACACACACACACACACACACACACATTTTTCTTAAATCACTTAGTAGAGTGCCTAGCAAATAATAGGTACCTAGACATTATTTCTATTGTTGAATCTATTCTCAATATACTAGGTCATAAAACTGAGACTCAAATAATAAGCTACTTTCCCAAACACACTCATCAGGAAAATGATGGAGCCATGCTTTGTATCCATTTTCTACTACCGAAGTCTCTCTATTTCTTCTACCAGCCCTTAGGCCTGCCTCTATACCATTTAAATGTAAACTGGTTTTATTCATGACATTTTTACTAATCGATATTCTCTCTGTTCCCATAAACATTTATTTGATTTCCTACCAAGGTAATACATATTTACTTGTGCACTGGAGTTTTGCTCTAGGGAAGAAGTGAGTTAATTCAGCACCTGTGTTAGCGGCATGTATAACTTAGGTATGGTCCTTGGGAAGGATTTTCTTTGGCTATCATTTATTTCTTGTTTCTTGGAGTTAAAATTGAAGATTTAAGACTGAATTCTCGCTGTCTTATTGATAACAGGGCAGCTTGTACATAGGCAGACCTGAGACCTCACTGAAAAGGCAACCCCACTTGCCCTTCTGTAGATATTTTCTTACCCCTTCGTTGAGTTCTCAAATTCACTTAAGAAACACAAACATTCCAATTTTCCTTTTTATTGCTTTTTTAAAAATATTTTTATTGTATTTTATTACCATTTTGTCCCATTATACCCTCTCCCTGCCTCTGCAATCACCACACGGTTGCCCATGTCCATGAGTCCTTTATCCTTTTTGCTCAGTCCCTTCACCCCTCCCCTCCCCCCAGAGCAGTCAGCCTGCTCGCTATGAGTCTGTCTCTGTTTTGCTTGTTAGTTAAGTTTTCATCAGATTCTACATATGAGTAAAATCATATGGTATTTGTCTTTCTCTAACTAGTTTTTTTCACTTAGCACAATGTTCTCCGGGTCATAGTAATAAAAACAGCATGATACTGACAAAAAAAGAGACACATAGGTCAATGGAACAGAATAGATAGCTCAGAAATAAACCCATACCTTTATAGTCAATTAGTATTTGACAGAGGAAGCAAGCACATACAATGGGCTAAAGATAGTTTATTCAATAAATAGTGTTGGTAAAATTGGACAGATATATGCAGGAACATGAAACTAGACGACTTTCTTACACCACACACAAGAATAAATTCAAAATGGGTTAAAGACGTAAATGTTAGACCCAAAACCATAAAAATCATAGAAGAAAACATAGATAGCAAAACCTCAGACATTGCTCATAGCAATATTTTATCAGCTATATCTCCCCAGACAAGGGAAACATAAGAAAAAAAATAAACAAATGGGACCAAATAAAAATAAAATGTTTTTGCACAGCAAAGGAAAACATCAACAAAATAAAAAGACAACCCACAGAATGGGAGAACATGTTCACCAATACATCTGATAAGGGGTTGATATCCAAAATTTATAAGGAACTTACAAAACTCAACAGCAAAAATACAAAGAACCCAATTAAAAATTGGGCAAAGGACCTGAATAGACACTTCTCCAAAGAGGACATACAGAGGGCCAATAGACACGTGAAAAGATGCTGAACATCACTAATCAAAGAAATGCAAATTAAAACCACAATGAGGTATCATCACACACCTGTCAGAATGGCTGTCATCAATAAATCAACAAATAAGAAATGCTGGTGAAGATGTTGGGAAAGGGGAATGCTTTTGCACTGTTGGTGAGAAAGCAGATTGGGGCAGCCACTGTGGAAAGCAGTATGGAGATATCTCAAAAAAACTAAAAATGGATCTGCCTTTTGATCCAGTGATCCTACTTCTGAAAATACATGCAAAGGAAGCCAAAACACTAATTCAAAAGAGCATAAGCACTATGTTCATTGCAGCATTATTTACAATTGCCAAGATATGGAAGCCGCTCAAGTGCCCATCAGTAGATCAGTGGATAAAACAACTGTGGGACATTTGCACAATGGAATACTACTTGGCCATAAAGAAGAAGAAAATTTTATTCTTTGTGACAGTGTGGATGGACATACAGAACATTACCCTAAATGAAATAAGCCAATCAGAGAAAGTTAAATAACAAGGAAAATTGAGACAGACTCATAGATGGAGAGCAGGGTGACAGATAGTTGAGGGGGTGAAGTTAGAGGGTGGAGGGATTGAGCAAGAAGGATAAAGGACTCATGGACACGGACAGCAGTGTGGTGATTGCTGGGAGGAGGGGAGTCTAAGGGGACTAAATGCTAATGAAGAAAAAATACTATAAATATTAAATAAAAAAACAAAATATAACAACAAATTAGATCAAAAGCAGTACTGCCTCATTAGAGAATTTTAAAATATTTCCTGGTATCTGGTGAGCCATCTACAAGCACTGGACATTATTCAGTAAAACTATCATATTTGATATGATTATAATTTATATGCACAGACACACATACGCTATATACAGAAAGGTGTACTGGGATGGTTTTGATCTCACTATGGCTTATCAGGTCCTTGTGTGACTTAGGACATTTCAGGACAAAAAAAAAAAAAAAGTATCATTTAAGTGATTAATTCAATATTGTATTTAACCTACATAAAAACTTTTACCTCCCCACTCATTAGCCTGCCACAGTCTGTGAGGTCTACAGTAAACAGGAGATGTAGGCAGTTTTCCTTTTTTTCTTTCGATATCATATTTTAAAATGTGCAGGTGCCATGAATCTTACCCAGGATGAGAGACTTGTATGGGAAGAGAATAAGGTATCATGTGACTGATCTTCTAGCATTGAGGCTGTCTGGATGGCCAGTGCACAGTTGGTGGATGCTTTGTCCTTTGTGAGGTGCTTTGTTGAGGGTCTTTGATCCCCAGGGGCTTGATGTGGACAATGCTTTCAGCCTTCTGTAGCTCTGAGCTTGTGAAGGTCCACTTCTGTGTTGTGCCTCCTTTGTACTGCGAGATTTATATATGATTAGGGAGCTGCTTTTTTGTGGGACCCCCCCCCCACAATCCGTCCAAGTATAGGCCTCTCTTAATGTGGTCTTTTTATTTTTGCTCTGCTGTGTGACTGAGGCAGCCCAGGACCGATGCACTGACTTTCATACTTCAAAGGGATGAGTCAAATACTAGTTGCTGTGTCCCTCACCATCCAGGGGACATTTCTAGGTGTTCCTGAAGTTAGGTGCCCTTGGTGGTGTTTACAGAGGAAGTTCTTCCCTCTCTTTTCTAATCAAAGGTGATCTGGAATTGTCAGCATGCCAAACAGCTTTCTTTAACAAAGTCCCCACTTTTGGCCTCATCAATATATCTTGCTGAATTTCTAGGCCTTTGTTTACAAATCTGGAAAGTGGTTAATGATTGATGGTTAATGTAAGCACAACTGAATTTTGAAAGGGTTGTAAAGGTAGTCTAGCTCCCAGCTTTGAAGTGTAGGAGTCCTTAACATATTATTACCTACCAAAACTCTGACATGGGAAAAATTCACCTTTAATATTCCATTACGTTTGATAACAGGATATTACCAATAAATGTTTGATAAATGAATAAACGAATGAATACAAACAGGGACCTTGAATTTCTTATGGTCTAGTCTTTTCATTTTATAGATCACAAGTTATAATAACTCCAATTTAAGTCTCATTTAGAAGACACATAGTTAAAGTATATGATATTGAGGCTGGAGGCAAGAAATGCCATTAAGAGAATGCCATTAAAAAGAATAGTGTAGAAATTTTGTGTATTTTTAGTAGGCTTGTCAATTTGCCTTTTCAGAGAGCAAAGTGAAGGGAGCTGATCTTTAATAGGTTGGCCTTCCCCATCAAACAAATGAAAGCTATTAGGGATTACCTTGCCTAGTTAGTAATGCAGAAAATAATTTCTCACTATTTAGATGACAAGAAGTTCTTGCCTCCCATCAGGCAAACTCATTCTATTGAACTGTGAAAGTCAGGAGTTCGGTGCCTACACTCATTTTTGATTTTATGCCCCAGGCAGTGCAGACATCAGTGTAACTTGAAGCATGATGGCTAAACAGAAAGGAAACTCACGTTTCTGTGAAAATATGAACAACTGGAGCCCAGAAGTTACAAACTTTTCCCTAGTAACTGGATCCAAGATTTCTTTGTATCCCAGAATATGTACTGCACCGTTAATCATGTGGAAGAAGACTAATTGAAGTCAGTAGACTGAAGGAGAAGGAATATAACTCGTAGGATTTGCATCATTCTCTCCTAATAGGATCTACTGATTAGAAAAGGTAGTGGCCTGAAAATGTTCACTTGGGTCCAAAATAGGAGGAATCGAACATTAAGATCTATGCATTCGTTTTGGCAGTGGTTGATAATATAAGCAGTTTCTAACTCAGTGGGCCAATGTGGTTTTAGAGCATTCTTTAATTTAAAGAGACCTTAAGTTATCTATGGGTGACTGGGATTTTGGCTTAGTAGATTAAGTGCATGAAGGGAAATTCTGGAAGATGATGTTAATAAAAATATTTTGCTAAGAAAACCTTTCAGTACCTCCTCAGTACTTACAAGATAAAGTCCAAATCCCGTGGTGTGTAATATAAGAGACCAGTCCCATGACTGGTCTCTGCCCACCTCTCCAGCTTTATATCCTCCTTTTCCTTCACATACATCTAAAATTCCAACCCATTCTAAACTACTTCTGTTCACTGAAATTCACCTTAATGTTTCAAATCTCTGAGTTTCTGTTTGTAATATTCTCTCTGCCTCAGACACACATAACAGGCTTATATGTTGATTATAAATATGTGATATTAATTTAAAAAATAGAAAAGTTGGTGATTGCAAGTCTCCAATAATTTAGAATGCTCCTGATCTTTCTCTCAAATTTCTCCTCCTATGGTCTTCCTCATTCCAGTTGATGACAAAATGTGCCTTTCACATTTTCTGCATCGGGCTCTTGAAATCATCCTTGACTTCTCCTCTCTTTTGCTCTATACATCCAAACCCTTGCTCTGCCTTCAAAAGATATCTAGCCCTGGCTGGTGTGGCTCAGTTGGTTGGAGTGTTGTCCCATAAACTGAAAGGTTCGTGGATTTGATTCCCAGTCGGGGCACATATGTGGATTGTGATTCAGTGCCCACTCAGGGTGGGTACTGATTGATGTTTCTCTCTCAAAGCAATTTCTCTCGCTCTCTCTCATCCTCTCCCTCCCTGCCTCTCCCTCCCTGCCTCTCTCCTTCTTTTCCTTCTTTCTCCCTTCCTCCTTTTCTCTAAAATCAATAGGCACATCCTCAGGTGAGGATAATATATATATATATATATATATATATATATATACCTAGAATCCACAGTTCATATGATCTCTACCAATACCACTCTTCCATGTGACATTCTAGTCTGTAATCCAGATTAATGTAAAAACCTCCTAACTCATCTCCCTTCCACTGTTGTATAAATACAGTCTTTTGCAACACAGTAGTCAAAGGGATAACACTTATTGTTAAAAAAATAAGTTAGGCCCAGTTACTCCTCTGCCTCAACTTCTCCATGTTCCCTGTTGTCACTCAGTAATAGTCAAAGTTGTTACAATGGCCTGCAAAACTCTACATGCTCTTGGCCCCCTACCCTATTACTCCTGTGCCCTGGGCATTGCTTGTGCTCCCGTCTCTTGTATGCCTTCCCTTCCAGTCTCCATGATTTTCCTAGGACACACTAGTTGTGTTTCCCTTACTGTTGGATTTGCGGGTAATTTTCAGGGTCAGTTCCTTCATGTCATTTAGGTTTCTGCTCAAGTGTTATCTCTTCAGAGAGAGCCTCACCCTTAACTAAACATATCACGTCCTCCTTGAAACTGTTTTGTCTTCAGACCAGTTATCATTGTCTGAATGCAATAATGCTCTCTTGTGTGTGTGGTCTGACTGCCTGTCCATACTATAAACTCCATGAGGGCAAGGTGTGTTTGTGTTATTGCCACTGTGTCTCCAGGGCCCAGGGAAGTTGCCCCAAAATTGAATGAATAGATAACTTAATAGGAATTTCTTGGTTTTTGTGTTAGTCCCAAAGTCACAATACTGTTGTCATGATATGTCTTGGGGAGAATGAGTAAATTATTGCCATCCATCACACACTTCATCCCTGATATTTTTAGATCATATGTAGTCAGAGTTCTCCTTGATTTTTCCTTCTCCCTCACTTTTCCATTTAACCAGTCACTACAGTCTGTCTGTTTTCAACATTTCACTGCCTAGTCTAAACCACTGTCGATTGTTTTCCACCTGGAATGGTGACAGAAGACAAATCTCCAGGCTGCAAGTCCTGTTCCTCCCTCACAAAAAAATGTTCCTCCTGCATTGCAACCAATATAATACCTAAAAATCAAATTATTTTTCTGTTGGAAAACCTTAAATGGTTTCCTGTGTCTTTGGAATAAATTCCAACCTCCTTTCAGTTATTGATGACTCTGAGCCTGTTCCCCATTCAGTTATGATCAATGCTCCTCCCCCACTGATCTTTGTCAGATTTTCTCAAAGCAATGGTTGTCCTTCTTCACACCTCTGCCTGGGATATTTGCTCTGTCTGGAACTCCTTGGCTTCTCTTTATCTACTTTCCTTCTCACCCTACCCCCATCATATCCAGTCCCCATCTTCCCTTATTCTCTCACATGGATCCTAAGTGTTTCCTCAGAAATATTTTTCAGACTCCTTAATAATGTTAAGCCCCCTGCCCTGTGTTCCATATCAACCTGGTTTTCTCTTTCATAAAATGTATCACATGTAATTGTTGTGCACCTGTTTTTTATTCCCTTTCTTCCTACCACTCATCTCTATAGCATAGCCAATATATATATTTAACTTCTATTCGTCCCCCAAAGACCATACAATAGTAACTTATATAGCAGTTATTAACTCACATTATTTCCAAAACAAAATGGTATGTGCCCTAACCATTTTTCTTTCATCCCTCTCCTGCAGGTCCCATTGTTCCCCATCCAAGATGTTAACGATAAGATATATAAATAGCACTTTATGAGATTGGCATAATAATATGCTTCTGAATGACAGAAACATTAGCATTTATGAAGAAAACTTTGATATATATACAGTAGACAGTTCATTTCAGGATGATAAGCAAGCCCCCACCCCCCTTCCTCTCATAGACAAGCTGTGGCCTGTCATAGCCCATCCCTGATCCTGACAAGCCTGCCCAGATATGGCACCTCCTGGTTCTGGAATGCTCAGCAGCCCCTTTTTAATTGTCTCAATTTGTTTGGACTTGTTAAAGAACTGTGAATTGGACTTTTAAGTACATTTTGATTTACTGTCAGCAAATCATTATGGCACTCTTGTTTATTAAAATGGTGGCATGCTTTAATTTTTCCCAAAGCTTGGTCTCCAGAGATGTGAGAATACCAGTCACTGTAAGTTGCCCAAAACCTCCAGGCATTTGGAGATGTTTACACTTTTTTTCTACAAATTTTCTACAAATTTTCCACAGGGTCTCTAACAAAATCAATCCTTCCTCAGTCTCTGAAGATTTTAGTAAGAATAGTGAAGGAACTATTTAAATTACATAGCAATTTTTAATGCTTAGGCTAAACCTTAATTTGAGCTGGACCTTGTGCTTCATGTTTGACATATATTATTTAAGCCTTATAACTCAGAAGCCTGGGATCAATCAGCATCTTCCAACTCCATATTACTTGTGTATTTTTTATCATGTAATTTTATATTGTTCCCATTTGGCCATTTTCAAGCATGTAAACATAGCTGAGGGCCTTTGCACCTGGTGTTCTCCTTCGGGAATGTTTTTCCTCCATATCTTCATGACTAATTTCTTTACCTCCTTCGGGTTTCTACTCAGGTATCGCTCCCCAGTGAGACCTTTCCTGCCACTCTATTAAAATCACAGTCTCAAATCTTGCCTCAAACCATAGTACCTCAATTCTCTGCTTTTTTTCTCTCATCACACTTATCACCATTTAAGGCTGAATATATTACTACCAATGCTGTTTATTTCACTTCCCTCAGAGGTTGAGACTCTTGTCTATGTTTGCGGCTATTGCTCCAGCTCTCAGGAGAGTGCCTGGCCCTTATTATGCACTCAAGTATTATTTATTGAATGGCTGAATGATTATCCTCATTTATTGAATAAATTGAGTTTAAGAACTACATAGTAATATGCACAAAATCATAGTGCTAAGAAGTGCCAGGTTGTGATTTGAACAGTTCTTTGTACCTCAAAGCTCAGAATTTGAAACACGGTCCTTTGCTGCCCTTCTCAAAAAAGCAAGACATTAAAAAGGCTTTGACAATTGTCAGAGCTCACTGATACCACGTTGATATTTTGAGGACCTAATTTTGCTTATTATACTTTAGTTAATGCTCTCTTCTTTAGCATGGGACTGGTGTAATAGTAATATTTCATATAGTACAGATCTTCAATATGTGTTCGTAGGCACTACATCATTGCTCTTTTTTTCTCTCTTAACAAATCCATGACAGATATATTATCATCATCTTTATTGTACAGATGAGGAAACTGAAGCTAAGAGATTAAGGAAATTGCTCAAATGTGTCACATTAATAAGAAGGGCAGCTAGGACTTGAATTCTTCTCTGGTGGTTTAAATTTTCCTGCTTTAACTTTTTTTATTGTTGTATCATGCCACCCTCAAACGCCCTCCTACAGGAGTGTTTATTTCTCTTGGCCCCCAAGTCATTCCTATAGATGCTTAATTTTGAAAGTGTCAGAGGATGCCATTGTAATACCCTTTAGCCCATTGGGCATTCTCATAGGGCAGTGGGGGGCAGGCACAGTATAACCTTGCAAGCTGGGTTGGCCACTCACAATATGGCATTGACCAAGTTATATAACTTCTCAATCTGTAATTATCTCTCAACATTGTTCTAAGGATTAGAGAAAGTCTGATTAGTAAATAGTAAGTGATAATAAATCAGTAGATTCTACAGAAACACAATATACAGAGTCATCTATAGCTTTTGTATTTGAGGCAGTATTATAAATTGTACCTAATATTTTCACAACTTTATAATCACAGACTCTTTCAAAGGCATTTTCTTTTTAAAACATCTTAAGAAAGCATTGTGAAGTTAGATTAATTTTTATTTTATAAACAAAGAAACATATTCATAGAGGTTAAAAGACTTGTCCAAGTTTTTATAGAATTAGGAAGTATTCTAATAATACCAGCTCAGTTCCACCTTTCCGATTTTGAACTTGAAATGGAATAAAGCCATTGTGAGCCTCTCGATAATGATACCACTCCAACAGGGATGAATAATTAAATATTATCTGAAAAATACCCCACACAAGTTAGGGCATGACAGACCACATCCTCGGAGAAGTGAAATTTTATAAATCAGAAGGAAGCAAGATCTCTGAACAGATGTTTGTAGGGAAGTATTGTACAAACAATTTGGAATTTTCTGGAGAGATCTGAAGAGTTTAGTATGTACATGAAGATCCTTCCTTTATTTAACACACTCACTTTTTTTTTCCTCAAGGGAAACCTATTTTAATGTCAAGTGAATACATTTTTATGATGTGAACTATCTTGCTTAAATTTTAGTAGTTAGTAGCTCCCAAGTCCTGGGCAACTGAGAGAAACCTTTTACCTATTTCTCAGTCTATTAACGTATCGATAGCTAGTATTTTTGAGGTGGCTATATACCAGCCACTATTGTCAGTACTTAAATGAATTATAGGATAGAGACTATTATTATCTTTATTTTATAGGTAAGGAAGCTGAGGCTTGAACAGCTGTTAGAGCTGAGATTGGAATTTGCTTCTATAAAACTATTGGCAGTTTCTGTTGTTCTAGTAAGTTGCTACCTGCATTATTGAAGGCATTCCCCCCAAATGATTTCTTGCATTATGTATTTAAATGCTTCTCTCTTTCTCTATCTTCACTTTGTGAAATATATAGCAGAGTTATTATCTAGTAAAATTTTTGATTTGTAAATGTCACGTTCTGTCCCCTTTTACTGAAGGGGGATTGCAAACCTTGAAATTCTACTACTAGTGCATGAAGAGGGAAAAGTGGGAGACCTGGAAAACTCAAAAATATTAATAAATTTTATTGAATAATAGAACATTTTCTGTATCCCAGACTCCCTCTCTCCTGTCCTCTTCTAAGACCCCACTAAGAGGGACCACTGCCCTGACTTCTGATATTATAGATCAGTTTTGCCTGTTCAAGCGTCATAGAAATGGAAACCAACTACATGGCCTCTTTCGTGTCTGTCTTCTTTTGTTCGACATTAGATTTGTGGGATTTATCCATGTTGTTGCTTGTATTTATGGTTTTTAAAATTTCATTGTGGAGAACTACTCCAATTTGTGAATATGCTAAAATGTGGTGTTGGACTTTTGGGTTGTTTTCACTTTCGGTTTTTTTATTATGATAAATATTCTTGTACACATCTTTGGGTGACCACATATAAGTGTTTCTATTTACTTATATATATATATGTAGGGATGGATTTGCTGAGTGTGTGTAGGTACCATTTTAATAGGTACTGATAGTTTCCCAAAGTGGCTGTATCTATTTCTATTCCCAGTAGTAAGAAATAAGAGTTACAATTGTACCATAACTTTATCAATGCTTATTTACTGTCTTTTTCATTTTAGCCATACTGCTGTGGTGGTATTCCATTGTGGTTTTAATTTGCACTTCTTTATGACTAATATAGTTGATCTTACATTATATGATTTTAGTGCTTTCTGAATTACCTAGTCAAGTCTTCAGCCCTTTTTTGTATTGAGCTGTTTTTCCTAATACATACAGTTTTAAAAGTCAAGTAGTTCTTCATGACTAGTTATGAAAAACAGCACTTCCTTCTTCCTATACTACTCTGTTCCTCCTCTCCAGAGAGCCAGTTATTTTCTTTCCTACATCTCTAATATTAATATTAATAATATTAGTAATATATTTATGTTATGATTTACCCATTTTAGGCATTATCGATTAACCACCAAGGAATATAAAGATTTAGTTATCTTTTGACCACAGGGCACATGCATGCACACAAGCACACATTTACACATAATGAATACTTCCCATTTCCTTCATCTTTTAATTTCATTATATCAATATTTGGTGTTTACCTTATTATGTCTATGTAAATGATATTTATAAGTGAGCTATGGAATTAGTCATCACTATTTCTTTTCTGTTACACAGAGCTTGCTTTCCCTGGATTTAATGATTTTCTCATTTCATTATTGTTGTTCATTTTCTTAGTTTTTTAATTCACTCAACATGGTTTGAATCTCAGATTTCTCTCAAATGATAACATTCTTCCAATACTTTAAAGTGCATTTTATGTTTTCTAACTTTACTTCAGAGGGAAAGTTTTCAAAGCCCTTCTGACATTCTCATTTTATGCTGGAAGCTCTTTGGATCTTCTTTCAACACAGTATCTTTTTGTTCAGTCCCCCTGTTTCCTGAATATTGTTTATTTCTCCTTTTTCAGATCACCCCCTTCTTTTTACAGAATAGATATTCAATTAGCTTCTTGAGAAAGAGTTCATAGAGGATCCATTATTCAAATGTTGCACATCTGAAGAAGTTTTTACACTCCTTTTATATTTAGCTGATAGTTTGGATAGGTATAAAATTGTAGGCTAAATAGGATTATTTGTCAGAATATTGTAGGAATAACTCTATTGTCATATTTTCCAGTGTAAATTTTGAGAAATGTAGTTCCATTTTATTCTTGATCATTTGTATGATACCTACTTTACTCTTTCTGAAAATTTTGTCTCCATTTTAAACCTTAGTATTATAATAGTTGTTGATAAAGTACCTTTGTGAGGGTTTGTTATTAAACCAATGTTCTGGGCATTTTGAAGAGCCTTTTAATTTGGAAATTCCTGGTTTCATTTTGGGATTTAAAAAAAATCATTGGATAATTTATTACCATGCATATTTTTTGTTCTTTATTTTCTGTTATTTTGGTGTCAGATTTTTAGATTGGTCTTTTAATTGTTTTATTATTTATGTCTCATTTTTTATCTCTTTATTTTATTTTTTGTTCTCTTCGGAGGTACTTAAAAAAGATATTTTACCAACTTTATCTTCCTAAGATTTGCTATTCATTTCTGATATCCCATTTTATTATTGTTTTCTGAATGCTATGTTTTTATTGCTTTTAGTTCTTGTAGATAGTATATCTTTTTTGATGTTTCTGAGTATACAATAACAAGAACATTTTTAAGTTGTCTTATTGCTTAATAGAGTTTGTTTTATATAAGTTGATTTTTTTCTGCTACTTTGTTTTTGTTTTTGCTTTTTGTCAAACATCCCAGTAGCCTTAGATATCTACTCACGTTTATGAGTAAGACATCAAAAAGTTGCTCAAAAATCTAGTTTACTTGTCAGATGTTGATGTAAGTGATATTAGTTTATTCTTTTCAGCTATTCAGTTCTTACAGAGAAGATTCTTTTAATCTAATGGAAGGAATTAATTAAATTTCCATAAGAATTAAACTTGTTTGCTAGCATTCTGGAAACTAGGTAGGGAAGGTAAAGTAAGAGGTTTCAAAATTCAACATGTAAATTTCATTTAATTTTCTTGTGGTTAGTATGGTGTCTAAACTTTCAACTATCTTTTGGGTTTTAATGGTACCCTCTGCTGGGAATAAACCTCGAGTTTTTGCAGGGTCAGGAGAAAGGCAGAAATCTGGCTAGGTTGAGAGAGTAGCTCTAAGGAATCTTAACTGCTTCTTTATCTAATTTCAAAGTAATTTTGTTCTTTTAACCTCACTGTTCCCAACAGTTCCAGAGATAGATAATGCCACCAATTCCTGTGTTCTGTGGTGTAAATCAGGGGGCTTCTTGTCTCTCTTCACTACTGTCAGCTACTGTCAGTGAGTCATTTTTTCTCATGTCTTCAGAGTGAGTTAATACTTATCCATCTCTTTTCAACTTTCCAAAATTATGTTGCCCTTGTCTCCTCTCCAATGTGTTTTTTCTTTGAGGGTTTATGACCTTTATAATTTTCTTTAACATTATTCTATTAATATTTGATGAAGAAAGTAGAGGCAAATGTGAGTATTTAGTCCAGTGTCTTTCATTGGAAGCTAGTCCCTCGGTTCAAAAATACTTTCTGATCTATAAGTGAAGAGTTACAAGAATCCCTGGACAACATGAAAATGTATGTACAATAATAGTAGTATAATTGAGCAGACCCTCCATATTACCCTGCCCAGGCTCTGTAGCTTCAGCGTCATCGCAAGATGTCGATTCAACACGGGAGGAGACAGATACCATGTCACTCCCGAGTCGGACTGCACAGCCATTCTCGGCGATGCAGATAGACTCTTAAGAAGCTACACCATCGTCTCTCGAGACGGACGGCTGCCGCCGCCGATGATTGTGAATTGGTCAGATTATATAAAATATATTTCTTTTTAAGAAAGAAGATTCAGAGAAGGAATACAATTTTGTTTTATAACTATCCCATGACAATTACTTTTCATAAAAAACATTAGAAGAAATTTTCTTAAAAAATAAAATAAAATAAAACACATTTCCCCTTTGGAAGCAGAGTATCTTTCTAATTTCAAAGCCCAATAGAGCATTATTTAAGTTGTAAAATGTCTGAATTATTTCTTTACATTTTCAGGATATTATGAAGAATTGGGACTATAAATTGTCATTCTCCTAAGAATAGTTGTTGGCTTTTTAAAAAGTATATATCAAGAGCTATTTTACATGAAATTTCATTTAAAATATTATTTCAAATGATTTGTAAGTGAGCCTTTAAATGGCTTGGGAAATGACCAAGGGAATATAAGTAAGAGGAAATGGTAAAGGGAAATGTAGTACATAATTGGGGTTGAATGACCATCTAAATATCACAGAGGTTAACACTGGGCTCAGTCTTATTTAACAACTTCATTAATGCTCTGGAAGAGGGAGAATTCAACAAGTTAATTACATCTACAGATGGTGCTTAGTGGAAGTTACAAATAGCAGTGAGAACTGAGATATACTTACTATAGAGAGTCCTGGTGGTCGAGAGCTTTGAGAGCTCTGAGCACAGAAGAGCAAAATTAAATTTGGTAAGGATAATTATCATTGAATACACTTTGCTCAATGAGAAAAAATAGGAGTTAAACTGTAAACAATCCGGACTAGAAAATCGTAGAGCTAAAAGAAATGTTGTGTCAGGTGAGTTATTTAAACAATAGCAGAGCTTTGTGACTCTAGGAATAAATTCATTTTAAAAAGACAGTGCACTTTTAAATGTAGTTGTATGCCTAATATTCACATAGCATTTAGCTACCAGGAGACGGCTGGCTTTACAAACACAGTAAGAATTGCTTTAACTCTCAGATATACTTACATTCCAGTAAGGTAGATGGATTAGAATCTCTCAAATATGTAAAGTAGATTAATGAGGTTAAGATCAAGAAATGATAGAGAAGATGATAGTCACATGGGAGGAACCACTGAGAATGGATTCACCATGAAGTAGTTGATTTTAACTTTTAAATATGGACTATTGTGTTAATGTGGTGGGAAAATGAGAAGACTGGTAGATAATTTTATATGCTGCCTCAGTAGTACCACCCACGGTAGGGGAACCCTCTCAGACCTGGGTGTTGGAATAGCTCATCTGATTTTAGTGGCAAGGTCAACAGAATAGAATCCCACCAAGACCTGAGGACAGGAGAGAAGCCTGGGTTAAGTTACAGTGATAACCATTAGAATGGAAATCATCTCTATGCAAAGACACACGTGGCAAAGATGTCAACCACTTATTGAGCACCTCACCTGTGTCAAGACTGTTCCAAGCACTTTACATAAATTAACATCTTTAATTCTCACACTCACCCTACAGACTTAGACATCATTCTCATTCCCAATTTGCAATCAAGAAAACTAAAGCCTAGAAAATATAAGAAAATCACCTAAGGTTAAGTGCTAATAAGTACAGAGAAATTGGAATTCAAACCAAGGGCTTCCTGCTTCTAAGATCTATATATGGTTCTCTCTTCAACTGTGTTACACCATCTCTCATACTATATTAGCATAACTAATATATGCAGAACTCATAGGTGTATGTATAATATTTTGTTTGGTCTTCAGAGTTTTAGGTACTTCATTCTGGGACTCTTATTGACAGAGCTGTTCTTGTATATGAAGTGTGTGAGCAGAATTCACTCTGTGTAATTTCCAACCTAAAGTCATTTTAAAGGAAGAATGTTTTGTGCCTGAATTAATTGATTATGCTTCTTGGGAGGGAAGACACATTAACTAATTAACATGTAACAGAAATTACATAATCAATGCCGTTCCCTACTATTGTCACTCATGTAGACTCCTACAGTCCCCATGTTTTAACATTTAAGTATTATTTTCAAGAGATAATGCTTGTATTTGTTAGAATAGTCAAATAGTCTACAAGCTTAGTTGGGGAGATCCATTAAAAGTCTATCTGTCCTCCAGCGATAAGTTTCCCTGCACAGAAAGAATAATTACCAATTTCTTATGTATAGGTTACTAGGCCACCAATTTTGTTTTATTTTTTATTATATTATTATTCTTACTATTATTATTACTTAGTGATTTCTTTTATCCTCATCTCCCAACCCTCTCCACTTTAGCACCATCAGCTTATCTTCTATATCTGTGGTTCTGTTTCTGCTTTGTTTTATTTATTTATTTATTTATTTATTTTGTGTTTTTAAATTTAACATATAAGAGAGATCATAGAGTGTTTTTCTGTCTTACTTACTTCACTTAGCATAATACCCTCTTGTTGCATCCATGTTATTGCAAATGGCAAGATTTCATTCTTTTTTATTGCTAAATAATATTCAATTGTATATATGTACCACATCTTTATCCACTCATATATTGATGGCCAGCTAGGTTGCTTCCATTTCATAGCTATTAATAGTAATGTTGTAACAAACATGGGATGCATATATCTTTTCAAATTATTTTTTAGTGTTTTCATTTTCTTTGGATAAGTACCCAGAAGTGGAATTGCTGGAACATATGGCAGTTCTACTTTTAATTTTTTTGAGACATATCCATTTTATTTTCTGTTAGTGGCTGTACCTGGATGGTATGGATTTGTTTAGAGGCAATGAGGATACCTGTGGATATAAGAGGAATTAAAAAGATGGCAAAGAATTACAACACACTTTATAATTTTATTTGGAAGCAACTAGAATTGGAAATTTTCTCATGAAAAGTGTACTGAGAACCACTAAGAAATGGGAAAATGGGAGGAAAAGAAATAGACAACTTTGCCAGAGAGTAAGCAAGATTGAAGGGGGAAATCCAGAAGATAACCAGTGGGAAGAGATGTCTAGGGTGACTGAAGACTTTAGATTCTCTCTCTCTGCCCTCTCTTTGAAATGAATGAGAATTACTCAAGCTTCTGCATTTGTAATAAAAGTGAGGTGGTCTGAGTTGAAAGTTAATCACATTTAGTAAAGTCAAGTATCCCTTCTGGAAGAGATCAATCAAGTTATGAAAAAATTTTAGTGAACCAGTAACTTTGGAATCTGTATTTGGCCAGATAGAACACATGGAAAGAATATCCCGTTTTGGTCTCTGGAGCCAGAGAACTAAAACATATTTCTCTCTAACTATGACTTAAATGACTCAGTTTCTAGGTCTCACTTCACCCACTGAAATGGCATTGGTGATTATGGAGAAATTTCTTCACAACAGAGTGGAATCCTTTCAATTATTCCTGTAACAGTAATCCCTCCTGTATTTAACACTGTAAGGGAAATATCACAGGTCATGTTACCATACAGAACCTTGAAGAGCATGAAATATTAAGAGCACAATTCTACTTTTTGACATTCATAGAAATTACATTGGCCTCTCTGAAAATAACACCTGAATCAAAGTCTCAAAAATGAAGCAGCCTGAAAAAATAATAAAAAAGAAACATCCATCCTCAGAATTAACCAAGTATGAGAATTTATTGATTTAGGGGGCGGGGGCCAACACTAGCTGAGAGGACAGCTGACCTCCAGAGACCAGGTCGATTCCTGCAGACTGCGCTTGTCCTTTTGCTGCCTTCTTCAATTCCAGGAACTGGAAGTTGCAAGCTTCGGCAAAAGCAGGGTTCACTTGCACGTACCTGGTGATGAAATTCCCTTCATCCTGTCAATGACTTCTTTTGCCCCAGTGCTTGTTGTCAAGGCATCAGTAATTGAGAAGTCCATACCCTGTGAATTTGCTCATTACCTGCAGTGTTACCTTTTTCCTGAGGAGAAAAATCTATAGGGAACTTAAGCTTGGAAGAGGGAGGTGTTGGGTGCAAGTGTTTTCTAAGGCAGTTTTCCAATGTCAGCCAAGGAAATCACCACATTTATAATATTACTTAACTCAGGCACATATAAAAATATTATAAAATAATGTGTAATTCATCTAGAAAATAAAAATCGTAGTCAAATGCGAGATGCCGGAGCAGAAAGAATTCGTTCCAGTGAAACAGAGGATTTCTAAAGAAAAGACTAACATAAACAGTGACCTAGCATTGAGGGCCACTGAGGCCTTGTGCGAATTGCCGAATTCACATGTACAGTAGTCCCTCTCTATATCGTGGTTCACTTATCATGGTCTCGCTGTATCGTGGGATTTTTAAAAATATTATATTTAATTATTTATTGCAGATTTTTCACTATATCGCGGGATTTTGCAGTACTGTATATGTATGTTAAAGTTAGTAGGTTTAAGAGTGTAGAATATGTTTAAGAACATAAGTGTTTATAAAAGTATGGAAAAGGTTAATAAGGGAGTGGGAAAGGTTAATAAGGGACTGGGAATGGTTTTTAAGTTTGTGGGAAGGGTTTATAAAGCCTTAAAATATATATAAATACTAAAATAAATGTAAGGTTCCTCCTTCGCGGATTTTCACCTATCGCGGGGGGGTCTAGAACGTAATACCCGTGATAAGTGAGGGAATACTGTATTCTCTCAGCCCATAAATGGTTGCTAACTGCTTGCTATGTACAGAAATGATTTAAAATAAATCCAGATCATGAACTACCAGGGGAGATGAGAGATACAAAATAGTTATGAATACAGGACTTTAAGTTGATAAATTCTGTAGGAGAGCCATAAAAATACTTTGGTAACATTTTAGAGGAGGTATATTGCTTCTGTTTGGGGGGAAATGGAGGAAGGGTCAATAAAATTGCCGTGAGTGACAGGCATTTGGATAGAACGTTCAAGAATGACTCAGTACATCCAACTCAAAAGAGAAGCGGCATTCCAGACAGAGAAAATGGCATATACAGACTTTTGTAGCGTGAAATCACAAAAGCGCCTGGGGAAAGCTGAGAGATCTAGTTTGAAAGGGAGTTTGGGATGCTACTTGGGTATTTAGCTCAGATGCGGAAGGATGCGTTAGTCATGCCTCTCCGTCGTTGCACACCGTCTTGCTATTGTCAGTTCTGTCTCTCGTTTATTGCATCTCTTCTCTCCCGCTCACTACTCCCATGCCTCATTCCGCCACACAGACAACTGCCTAACATGTTTCTTTTCTTGTGTGTGTTCCTTTAAATGTGAACTTCTGGTGGGTTTTTTTTTTTTTTTTTTTTTTTTTTTACATTTTGATATCCAGTTTATTTAAATGGTACAACGTTATACAATTTACTATGATTCTTCCCTTTTAAAAGCTTAGCATCTTTATGTATTTATTTACTGAGTAAAACAGTAGTTTACTTTATGGTTGTATCTTTTGGAGGGGATTAGGGAACTTCCCTTTTATTGATAATCAAGAGCAGTTTACTTCAAATGCTATATGGATAACAACAGCAAATACAGTTACGAGTCAGCTCTGCTTTGAGTTAGTTGTAAGTCAGAGAGGTGTTGAAGAGAGAGAGCAGGGATAAAGGGCCCACCTGTTGGGCTCAGGGCATGAGAGTAATTAACATCTCTATTTAAATGTGAAATTTAGATGGATTGCCCTGTTTACTTCCAGTCCTCTTACTCTGACTGGAGAAGCTGCATGGTACAGCATTATAGGTGTGCTTCCATCACATTTTTCCTCACACATTTCCCCTCTGAAATAAACCCAGATAGCCACAATTCCCCTTTACTGCAGCCATTGTTATTATAGCAGCACATTCACTGTCCCTGTGTGGACTTGGGTGAGAATCTTCCGGGTTCATGGATACTGCACTCTACTGTGTTACTGTGTGGTAATATCTCCTCTGTGACAGCTGTGATGCTGATGATGGGAAATGATGGGGATGCTGCTGATGGAAGGTAATGGTGATGCTTATATGGAGGTTGAGAGAGATGGTGGTGTTAACTCAAGGAAAGAACTGTGTTAGTGCCCTTATCTAGGCAAGGCAGCTTCCTTTTCCTGGCTATTTCAGTGTAGCATTTCCAACTGGTTTAGAATTTCGCAGATGGAATATCTATGCAAATATAGAGGATTATTTCTGTATGCATTACTGGTAGACTGTTCTATGATCGGATACTACTTTAACATCTAATTCTGTGTTTTTCTCTCCCCCTAATTTTCACATTTCTTTCACTTGGATAAAACCCTAGTTTGGGTCACAGAATTCCTCCTGGAATATCAAGATTGAAGATGAGCACCAGATCTTCTCTTGTTCAACTCCTACCCCATTCTCCACACTCCACCCACAGCTTGTTTTCTTATGAACTCAGTTCAGTTCAGTGATTTTCAACTTGTGTGCCACAAGAATTTTTAAAACATGTAATACTTGACTGTTTAGTCAGAGACACTGACCTCTTTTCCTTTAGACTGTCAAAAAAATGACAACAGCCAACACAACAAGAGCCGTCTGGTGTAAATGAATCAAAATTATATCATTTTTTGTCACATCAGCAAAAAATATGTTTTTTGGTGTGCCGCCAAATTTTGGTAATTAGTTTGTGTGCCGTGAGATGAAAAAGGTTGAAAATTGCTGCTCTAATCTGTTTGCTGTTGTTTTTTGTGTTCTGTAAAAAGAACCCACTCCCACTGAAGCAGCACATTTCATCAAATTTTTATAGGTATTCCTATTTTCAGGTAATAACCTTTCTTCATGTAAGTCAGCTGTTATTCCTACTTTTCCATCTCGGAACCAATTAGGAAACTAACTCCTTCTGTGTAACAGCTTCCTGGTAGCTAAGTGGCAAATTTTAAGTTTATTCTCATTTAACTTCCCTTTTTGGATTTGACCCACAGTTCCAGGCTGCCAGATTCATTCTGGGTCATAATTCTGCCATCCTGTGTATTCGGAGGCCTCCCACCAGTTTCCTGTATCTGTAAAGTTGGTAAGCACACAGTGACCTCTGTGTCTCTCTCCAGTTCTTGAGTTGAGGGAAACTTTTATTTCTGCCCTGCCAAAATCAGTCAGATCTGAAAGCAAAATCATCATGCACTTACGACTTCTCTGTGCCATAAAAAAGGAAAAAATTAGACTTTCAGTTTTATTACTATGTCATCTTTTAACATTTATTTTCCTATATAGTTGCACTGATTTCAGTTCTCTGTCTGGCTGTCCACTTGTTTCATAGTTAATGATTCCTGCCCACATCTCCCTGCCAGGGTAAATCACTAGGCATAGAAGTCATAGGAGACTGAAAATGTAAGATGAGAGAGAGAGAGGGGTGGGGGGAGAGAAGAGACTCACTATAAGGGTCCTAGGTCCTAGATCAGTCAAACAGATAACACATTTCAGACACCAGTGATGGCCACAATGACAAATTTCACAGTGTGTCTGAATGTCACAGAACTATAGATAAGATATGGCAAAGTAAAGCACCACATTCAGTCTCTGCTCCTTTCTTTCTACTTTAAATTATACAACCCTTTCTGTAGTATCAGTTGTTAATGCTGAAATACCACTTGGCTATAAAGCAATCTTAATAGAATATACAAGGTATCTTTTCAGTGAAACCATAAACAATTTTTTATCATATTTATTATATAAATCTTTAACCAGAGTTGCTTAGGAAAAAAATATATATTTCAGGCAATGTACCTCACCATGTCACCTGCAAAATGGAAAGCTGTCCAGGGTACGGTATAAGAAACAGGTAATTAAGAGGGGCAATTGGAAGGACTTTGCTACTTTGACAAATAAAAAAAACAGCATCTTTTTCCAAATTCTTAAATCCAAAATGCTTACCTTGCAAACTAAGGCCCAAGTGAGGACTGTGAAGGACTGTCACATTGAGTCATTACGTATTTGTCCTGCATCCTACTAAAGTCAGCAATTTAGGTAAGTTATATTATGTTCCCTGTGGTGACATGACCCATCCAATGCAAATTGACCTGAAAAATTATTCTGAGTTCCTGCTGGAGGCAAGATTAGTCTGTAACCTCAGAACTCTCCCAAGGATTTGTCAGAATATAGCTGGTAGGGAAATGTGCATCAGTACAGCTTAAGGAAAGGGCTTGAAGCAGGTGTGAATGATCAGAGCAAGCAAGGCAGACCCCTTAGCATTTCTGATTTTGAAAGTCATGAAACATATTTGATCTTACAGCAGGCCATATGCTAGAATATAAGGAGTGTGTGTTTCAAGTCAGGCATCCTGGGTGTACGTCAGTCTCCACCTGCCAATAACTTTGTGACATTTGCAAAGTCACATGATCTCTTCAAACTTAAGGTATAAAATGGGATAATAACCTCTACTTTTAGTGATTAATAAGTGCAACAATGTAGGTGTAAACTGTGCATTGAACATAGCATATTTTTAAAGATTTTATTTGTTTATTTTTAGAGAAAGGGGAAGGGAGGGAAAAAGAGAGGGAGAGAAACATCAATGTGTGGTTCCTGTCACGTGCCTCCAACTGGATACCTGGCCCACAACCTAGGCATGTGCCCTGACTAGGAATCGAACCTGTGACCCCTTGGGTCTCAGGCCGGCACTCAATCCACTGAGCCACACCAGCCTAGGCTGAACATAGCATATTTTTAAAGACAGTCTCTATCCCTCTTTATTAACTTAAATCTTTTTAATAGGGAAAGAGTTAGGTTGCCACTTAAATGTTAGAAACGATGTTCAAATCTGATATCAGCTTTAAATATCTATACATAGTCTCAAAGAAGAGATGCAGGCTTATATTATTCAGTTTGTCTTCCAGTTGGTCCTTCCAGTTGTCAAAAATTGGCCATTGTCATGCTTGGTTTCTCATTTAACTTTCTGGGTGTCAACCACAGTAAAATTTTTATGCAGATGAGTTTGACACCTACACTCTAGAACAGTTCTTTCCTGGTCACATCCCCTACTTCCAGCACCCTCCTTTCCTCATCCTCTTCCTAATTGGTGAAGAAAGTAATCATATTATCATCTGTAGGCAAGTATTGAAGAGCTTAAATAAGAGATCCATTCACAATACTTAACAGTTGAATAGTGATTACAGTTTTTGCATGAAATGCCAGTGTTCTAATGGTGTAACGTCAGAGTGTCCCACATTTATGCTGTGCGAGCTGTGACCTGAGCACATAGGTATTCCTATAATGTAGTCTCTTCACTCCAATATCGGGTTGCCAAGTGTGCTAATCTGGGGAGAAAGGCAGAATTAAGAAGAAGAATTGCAACTGCAGAGTACTCTATTTAATGCATGTTGGAAATCTTCATTCCTGCCCTGACTGGTGTGGCTTAAGCTGTTTGGGCTTTGTTCCACAAAGCAAAAGGTCGCTGGTTCAATTCCCAGTCAAGGCGCAGGCCTTGGTTGTAGGTTCAGTCCCTAGTCATGGCACATGTTGCAGGCAACCAGTCGGTGTTTTTCTCTTACATCAAAATTTCTCTCCCTCATTCCCTCTCTCTAAAAATACATAAATAATATATTTTTTAAAAGAAATCTGTTTCTTTTTTAAAAAATTATTTTCCTAATTCACCTTTTAATCTAGAAGATGTATGTTCTTGGTACCACTCTACTAAAGAATAAAAATAGGCTTTATCTCTCATGATGTGAGGGGTAGTTTAACTATAATTCTATAGCATAAGAGGATATCTGAAAAAAAGGTCTTCCTTCGTCTCCCATCAGCAACATGTTAAGCCTACTGAAGTTTCTGAACCCCTCCATTCACTTCTAAAGTCACCCTGAAATAGAGCTGAGTATTGCACTCTCTGTTTTAATTGGATAATGATGCAGAGGTGAGAACAGCTGAGAGTTATCTGGCCTATCGATATTGGCGAATATCTGAAGACTTGAGCAATGACTCAGTTATCAATATCTTCAGGGAAGTCACTAACAGGATCAAATAAGAGGTAGCTGACCTCCTGTGGAAGCCACTCTTTGCTGCTGAAATGGGTGTAAGTTATTCTATGTAGATTCAGGTATACAGGGAAAGCCACATACTGTATTTTTATTATCTTAGAGTATAACCCCTTTCTGAGTCCCCATTTCCTAGACTGGTGGGAATTCAATATTTACCATATTGAAGAGCATTCCTTCCCAGCGTCCTATGAAGATCTCAGGGTCTCAGGAAGCACAGAACATTTGAGTATATCATATAGTCTAACACCAGTCAGTGCTAGGATGCTCATAGACCAAAATTTAGATTGGGAACCTTTAGAAGTGATACAAATCCAACCCAACTTACTTTAACCAAAAATGGGTAATGTTTTCCATATTATTGAAAAGTCTAGGGGAAGATTCTGGTCTCAGGCACAACTAGATAAAGGCACTTAAACAATGTTGTGAATCAGTCTTTTTCTCATATATGTCTTCATCTGGGCTGGTTTCATTACCAGCAGGCTCTTGCCCTATGGTGAAATGTTGGCTGCCTGCCTTACCAGGCACCCACTCTCAGATGCTGGTTATTCTAGTAGATAAATAAAAGAGTTCTTTAGCTCTTCCTTCATTGGATCTTATTGCACTGTTTGGATTAAGTGGTACTGGTAGATCATCCTGCATGAATCACAGGGACTGAGAAAGTCAAGAATCTTGTTGAAAGTATGGGGAATAGATGTTGGACATACAAAAACAATCTGTGTCTACCTGGGGATGGAAAATGGGAGTCTTCCCAAACTGGGAGTTCAGTTTTTAGGGTCCTGTCTTTCTAGGTATACCATTCACCTCTCTCTGTCAGTGCTAGCTCTGGCTTTTTTGTGGGGTGCTGAGGAGGAGGAGACATAGACTTCCACTATCTATGGAATGCGTCTTCCTTTACCCCTTTATCTGTGTTGCAGAAAAGATCTTTCCTTCCTGCTCCCACCTCTGCTTCTCCCTCTAAGGACACATTAGTTCTGTTTCATTGTTAAACTTTAGTTTTCACAAAAGACATGTGACCTGCAAGGAAATTTGTTTGTCAGATCTGAAATATAGTAAGAGCCTGGCTATTTCTGGAATGACTGAAGGGAAAAATACAAGGAAGAGACTGAAAGTAGTACCTCAGTACCTTTTCCTACTACTTTTGTTTTATTCTCTATTTTCTTTTACTTGATCCACAGTAGATCACACACTCAGAAGGGACTGGCTGATTGACTTAATTCCTGCTATTTTTCAATTAGTTTTTTTCACATAGAATTTAGGGGGCAGAATAGTACAGTTCAAAGGCTTTATCAAGAGTTTTGGAGTAGGTGGCCCCTACTAGAGCAATTAAAGTAAGATCAGATTTTCTGATTTACAGTTTACAAGTTCTTGATCAGTTCTGCTTCATAGACCCCTAGAAATTCTTGTCCTAACTATGATTTTACAGGCAAACTTATGTGACTTGTTCAAGAAGCTAGAAGAACACTTAAAACTACCCTTTCCTTGCTGTGATGCCAGACACTGGCATGAAAGAATGACACTTATTATTACTGAATTGTCATGGTAGCCTCATGTGAACTGGAAATAATGATGATGAGGATTAGAAATCTTAGACACTCAGCATGCAGCTGGTGTGCCCAGAGTTGGGATTAAAACTTAATTTTGTCTTTAATCCATAGTTCATTATCAAAAATGAACATTACTGCTCAGATCTCTATCTGGGTCTCCTAAATCTCCATCCAGGGGACTTTTCTCGATGGCCTGAAGGAGTCTACTCTCTGTCAATGTTTTTCAAATTCTGCTCCTTGGAGGAGCTCTGTGGTTTCAGCAGCTACCGTACTATAGTGTACTTGGGGTGGGATGGGGGCCAAACAGCCCATGTGATGCCCCCCCACTCCCACTTCAGCCAGAGCTGCTCTGCCTTTTCATCTCTTAGATAAGGGCATTGCAAGCGAGCTTGCATTTGAAGAAAGGTTTCACAGAAAGATTTGGGAAGAGCCTAGTCTCTGGATCTCTAAAGGCTTCTGTTGGCTGTGTGGCTCTACCCTAAGGCCCTCTGGGCCTGCCAAGCTCTTCTTCAATCATGCAGACCACCTTGCTGCCCCAGTCTCGCTTCCTCATGGCTGTCTCTTGGCTATGCCATCACATATTTTCATAGTGACATGCTTAGTATCCCAGCAATGACTAAAATCGATGGTCCCAAGCTAATTTTGTAAACAACATAAGAATATTGTGACTTTGGTTAGTTTTTTTATTTGTATTTTTTTTTTCTATTATCATTTACGCCCCCCTCGCGATAGGCCCCCACCCCCAATCACCACACTGTTGTCCATATCCATGAATAAAAGAATAGCTTGGCTTTGGTTAGTTGCGGGTTTTTATTGTAGTTTCATTTTTCACTGTTGTTAACCCTTTGAGGGCCAACGTCGCTGTGAGCGATGCTGACAAATTTTCCCAAAAGTGCCAGCGTTGCTCCCAGTGACTCTTTTTCCGATGGCTATAAATGTAAATAACAATGCAATAATGCATATTTTATGTTTTGTTCTCTTTTTTGTACCTGTTATATATTGATATAACTTTTTCTCATGTTGATCCAAATTTTGAATTACGCATGGCACTCAAAGGGTTAAAAGAAGGAGGATTCTAATTTTTGTGTGTGTTGTATTAGTTCAGACCTGTCATTGTGTTCTGTACTAACATAACATGAAGGTCTGTGGCCTGAGGTAATTGAGGTCAGTGGAAATGTTTCCAGGGAAGATAATACAAGAAATTAGATTCTGGGCCATAAGAAAGTTGGCCCAAAACAAAATGTTCTCCCCTTGTACTATTTGCTTCCTTAGGATTTTCATTAACTCCTCTGCTGCATCAATTATCACCCCCTAGGCAGATGACTCACCAATCTATATTCCTAGGCGTAATTCTTTCCAAATCTAGATCCACATGGTGCTTTGAAATTGATTTCTCAATATGTTGAACCCTTCACCTAGTCAAAAATGGACATAGTATCTTTTCTTGTCCTTAAGTAATTCTTTCTGCTAAAAATTTCCATTACCGCCGTCCCCCCCCCCCCCCCGCCCTCCTTTGCAAGTCTGCTCCTAGCCATAGCCAGGAATGAGGAACCTATAACTGAATTAAGTCCTGACACCTGGAAAGATGCTTACCGGGCCAGGATGGACCCCGAATACAGTACATGTTGAGCCAACTGCATTCTGTCTTCCAGGGATTTTAAAACAGAATGCAGTGACTGAGTGAGTGCAGTTAGGAGCAGAGCTGGTGCTCGAAAAACTAAATTTATAGGGAAGCAGAATAAGACCTTTGAAATGGAAGCCAGCCTTTGGCAGGAGAAGAGAGAAGCCAATGAAAGAGATCTGGAAAGAATAGATTTTTGATGGTTACCTAGTTTCTGGCAAGATCAGCACCACTTGCTGTCTTTGGGTTCATTGAAAGTTATCTACATATTTTTAAGTAATCGTAGTTTCCCTTGAATTTAAGTGAGGTTTTTGTCTCTGGCAACCAAATTATTCCCAATTGGGGCATTTCTTTTCCAATAATAATAATAATTCCTGCAAGAAAATTATTAAGTGATTACTTTTTTCCAGTTATAGTACTACTTAGTGCTTTATCTTAATTCACTTGTGAATTTCAGAACACCCTTATGTAATAAGGATTATACTCTTTGTACATACGAGGGAATGAGGCTTGGAGAAATCAAACATCTTGTCCAAGGTCATTTTAAACTATGTCTGACTTTTGAATTAGAGAGTTAACCATCTCACTAATGTGTTTCTCTATTTCTATTAATGCTGCTTTTATCACTCAGGTTCAAAAGTTGAATCTATTTTAAAATTACTTATTTTGCATCATTGACATCAAATTAATTCTTTGAATTCTCTCTTGAATTGAGAAAACTCTGTTTTTAGTTGCCAAGAAATCAGGAGAAGGCAGTGAGCTTATAGCAAAACAATTGATTTAATAAGGAGACTCTCCAGCGAGAGGGGGAATTAGATCAGGACCAATTGTCACCCAAAGGGGTTCGGATACTGGTTTTTAAAGCAACAAACTGTGCTAGGGGAAGTATATGTTGTATAAGTTTCTACTGGTTACTTTCTATACTTTAGTGAGTTGTTGTTCCCTTATTGGCTAGGGGGTTTCACCATCTGTTTCACCGTCTGCCCTGTATTCTTTCTACTGGAATGTGTTTTGTCTGTTCTCAATGTTCCATAACCGCTTTTCTTTTCTTTTCTTTTTTCTTTTTTCTTTGCAGTCATTCTTTTCTTTTCTGTCCTTTCCTGTTTTTCTGTTCTGGGTTGTTAATTCTGTTACCTATCAGGCCTCAGTACCTCTAGTTCACAGTGTTGCAGTGACAGCTCTGTTTTCTATAAAGGTCTCGGTCCAGTTTTTTTCTGTGAATTGTTTGCCAGATCATCATTCCAAAGCCCACCTTTAATGGCATGACTCCGCTCCTGAGAATTCTTCAGTGGATCCCATTACCTGCCACACTGGCATTCAGTGCCTTATCCAGTATCTCTCCAAATTAATTTTCCTACCTCATGCCTCATCCGTCCCACACATTCATCCTGTCCTACTGAACAAGAAGTACTCATTTCTCCAAAGCGTCCTCGGACATTGCTGTTTTGGTGCTTTTGTTTCTAGTTTCCTCTACCCCACAAGGCCTTGTTTCTTCCTTACCAGTTGAGATCCTATTAACTTTCTATGGTCCATTTCCAATGCCCTCTCTTCCACAAAGTATTTCCTGATTCTTCAAGTTGGATATCATCTCTGTCTCCTTGAACCCTCAGAGTATATTTCTTATATGTTTCTCCTGTAACTTCCCTTTTTCTTGTGATACAGAGTTATTAATTGCACATATGGAGTGGCAAGTATTTGGCCTATATATGATTGCTGTGCCCACAGTGGGCAGCATGAGTTCACTGCTGTTCTCTACCCCAGGGTCCCGGGTATTACCTCAGAATCCTTTCTAACATAACACACATGAAAGCCACTTTCAGCTGATTGGAGTCATCATGCAAAATGAAGCTTGGCTGGCATCCTAAATATGGTAACTCCTGCTATTTTTCTTACCTGGTCCTACGCATTGAACTCAGCGCAGCAGTAGAGGTCCAGACCCTTTGCTGAGGATGGTTTGGCTCCTTATTCCCCATCTTATTAAGTCAGGGCACCGTTTTACGCAAACAAGGGAAGGTGGCCAAATGTTCCAGGACTTTGAGTTCTTTTGCTACAGTTTTCCCAGTATCTCCATTTATACAAATATAGATGGTAGATCACTTTTTTAAAAAAGGCAACTAGCCTGTTAAAAAACCTCAAAGTCAAAAGTTGTTTTAATGTGAGCTCTGATTTTCAGTCTGCAGATTTTAAGTGTGATGTGTATTCGCAATTCAACTGGTCAGATTTTAGTTGCACAGACACTGGCCTAGGTGCATTGTCACCTTCTCTCAGGTCATAAATCAATGTTTGAAGGAACATGTATGTCACTATATACACACATACACACATTGACAGTAAGCACACAAAGAATGAAAGAATGCAAGGAAGGATGAACCAAAGGCAAGAAAACACAACACCATTCAAACGGGCTTTAAGTTTTTAAATTTCAGACATGCAGATTTCATTGAGATTTCATTTATGTTGGAAGTCATTTAAGTAATTACATACTTCAGATGAGTATTTTTTTTTTTTTTAGAAAAGAGCTTACTTGATCACTGTTCTTAATTACTTTCTGCATTGCAGTATTTTCCCCCTTCTTTTTATGTGGGACTTCTTTTCTTCTTCTGGTGCAATGGAAATGTCAATTGCTTTTTCTTTTCCATTGTTCCATCCTGCAGATACGAGAAAACAGACCAGTTTGAGAGAACAAGATGATTAATTGTCTGTGGTGCAGCAAGTATTACCTGCTTGTGTCATTCATTTCATTTCCATTCTGTAGTAAACTGAGAAATCTTAGCTGTTTGGAAAGTGCAGTGCCAACTGGGGAAATACATTCTGAGTAATTTCAGGTTCCATCGGGTTTTGCTTTAAAACTAAGAGAGGGAGTGGGGTAGGGAGAGGAGAAAAGAGAAAGTTTTTTCCTCCACTTTTTAAAATTCTTTTTTATATTTCCTGTTCTGGGCTCCATTCCAGCGGTATATTCTCATGATTCAGTAATTTATCACCTAACATAAATCAGGTCCCAGTCCCAGTTAAGTGTGATTTGTTGTATGTGTGGATTTCTGTTTATGGTATCTTTATTGAGATTTTCAGCAATGAGATATAATATGTAATCTCTACCGATTTAAAAGCTTCATGCTGTTTGATCACAAAAGTGATTTGCTTCTTCCTTATATCAGTGGAGAAAATATTTGATCCACTTTGGCCTCCCATGCAGTCCCCATGGTGCAGGGTGCCTGAGGAACTGCCCACTCTGCCTGCAGCGTAGTGTGGTGCGTGCCTGTCTGTAGGATTAGAGAAGCAATGGCTCGCGGCTGATCTACAGCAGTTTAGTTACAGAGGGATTAGTTTAGCAGAAGGCCAGAATTTCTTCTCCCTTCAACCTCTTCCCATCCCAACAGATGGCATATACAGTGATATCTTCTGAAGAGATTATAGCCTAGCCTGTTTTTGTCCTCAATATGCCAGATGTGATAGAGAGAGCTCCAATTTGGGAGTCAGATTTCCCAAGTTCAAATACTGGTTCCCTCATGAATTAGTATCATAACCTCAAGGGAGGTATAGAACTTTTTGCTTCTAATTTTGTTCCTCTGGAAGTGAAGAAAATAATAGTCTAATTTACATGGCTGAGAGATTAAATGTGATGCTTATGAAATGCCTGTGCATAATGACTATCAGAGTAGGCATTCAGGAAAAAAAGTGTTAGTATTCTGCTATATATGGAGAGAGAGAGGGTAGGGGGAGAAGAAAAAAGAATCACACGAAGACTCTTTATAGTTTCATTAAGGTTTTGTAAACCTGTTTGTGGGCTTTGCTTGGTTGAACAGTTCTCAGGAATTCTTTATTTACAATCACAGCCTTGAGGAGTATTTATGTCAATGCAACAGCTTTAATGTTCACACCTGTGCATGAATATGTGTCTATCAATAACAATAAATACCAATGAACCTTAGTTGGGGTAAGGGAGAGTAAAAATACTTAATGGAGGTTTGTGTTAAAAATTATTTGGGTTCCAGCCCTGGCCGGGTAACTCAATTAGTTGCAGCATGATTCCCTACACTAGAAGGTTGGGGGTTCGATTCCTAGTCAGGGAACATACCTGGGTTGTGAGTTTAATCCCTAGTCCAGGTGCGTATGGGAGGCAACCGATTGATGTTTCTCTCTCACATCAATGTTTCTCTCTAAAATAAATGTTAAATTAAAAAATAATTATTTGGATTTCATAACAGCACTGAAACTAGGTTTGGTGAGGGAGCACTCACTTGAGATGCATAATAAAAAATAGAAATAAAAATCCCTCAGTAATCAAGGAAATAATATTCTAGTACAACATTTAAAAAAAATAAAAATTAACATGAAAAATTTACTGTGAGCCAAATACCAAGTTTTTAATAAAGAGAGGCTCTGACAGAGGTGGGATTCAGGTGCCGTGAGTGAGTTGGGGCAGCAAATACTGGTGTGAAGGTCAATGAAAGTATGAAGCATGTGAGCTGTTAGCTTGTTGGGACAGGAAGTGTGGGCTGGGAGATTTCAGAGAAGCACTTGGACAAGCCTCGCAATGACTCTATCAATACGATGTGAGGCTTGTACTGATGATATTTTTTACCCCATTGCGTTTCCATAATAGGAATATGTGGCCCTCTAGATTTTCATTTTTTTTTTTTTTTTTTTTTTTCATTTAGATGATTACAAGTCAAGTTTTATTTTTTTTTTTCAGATTTAATGTGTTTTATTGATTAAAATATTACATTTGTGCCAATTTCCCTTCCCTCTGCTCCCCTCCACCCGGTGGCCCCCCTCCCTCCAGTTGTCCCCCCCTTTTAGATTATGTCCATTAGTTGTGCATACAGTTCCTCCCAACCTCTCTCCGTCTATTCCATTCCCTCCTACCTTGATCCCCAATTCCTATATCATCTCCCTCCCTTTCCCCATTCCCCCTCCCTGTTGACCTCCCCCCAATATGCTTCCCGTACCCACAGTTCCTTTTCCACTCTCGTTGCCTATTTAGTTTGCCTTTGTTTCATCTCCCTAGCTTGTTTTTTTAAACCAGTCCCTTTAACATCTCATATAACAGTGGTTTGGATCTAATGAACTCTTTCAGTTTTATTTTGTCCTGGAAACACTTTCTCTGTCCTTCTATTCTGAATGACAATTTCGCTGGATAGAGTATTCGTGGTTGTAGGTTTTGGATTTTCATTACTTTGAATATTTCTTGCCAGTCCCTTCTTGTCTGTAGGGTCTCCCTTGAGAAGTCAGCTGATAGTCTAATTGGGACCCCTTTGTACATAATTCTTTTCTTCTCTCTTGCTGCTTTTAAGATTCTCTCTTTATCTTTAATTTTTGACATTTTGATTATAATGTGTCTTGGAGTGGTTCTCCCTGGGTCCAGTCTCTTGGGAACTCTCCTTGCTTCCTGGACCTGCAAGTCTATTCCCTTCCCCAAGTCTGGGAAGTTCTCCTTTATTATATTTTCACTCAATTTTTCAAGTTCTAGTTCATCTTCCTCATTCTCTGGCAAACCAATGATTCTTATGTTGGGCCTTTTATAGCTGTCCCAGAGGTTTCTGATCCTCTCATTGTTGCTTCCCATTTCCTCTCGCTGCATTGGTTGACTGCTTGTTCCTTCTCCATATTCCAGTTTGTTGAAATGAACTCTGGATTTTTTCTCACCTTCTATCTCGTATGCGGTTTTGTTCCTTTCGTTATGAAATTTTTTCGCTTCTTTCTTATCTTTTTCCTGCTCTTTTGTGAATTCTGTAAGCCACCTGATAACAATGGCCCAGAACTGAGCCTCTGACAGGTTTCTTATCTGTTCATCTGTCAGGTTCTCTATCTGCTGTCTGGTGAGTTGTGTCACCTGGATTTCTATAGTTGTCTGCCTCATTTTGACAGATGCGTTTTGTTTTCTTGGGCCGGCTGTCGGGGGCAGTGCCTGTGTACTCGTAATGACCCAGCGACCGGCGGGCGCCGTTTGGCGTCACAAATCAGCGACCGGCGCCTGCCTGTCCGCGACCTATTTCGCAGCCCTGTGGTGCTTTCTTTGGGGGCGGGGGTCCAAGATGGATTCACACAGTTATTCAGCTAGGAGACCGGGATCCGTCCTCCCGTCCCCCTGGGCCTCACTGTTCAAGGCGATGCGGCAGCCGCTCTCCCCAGCGCCGGAGTCGCGCACCGCCAGGGGTGGGACTCCTCGCCACCGGCCGCTCCGGGTGGGACCGCAAACAGCTTTGCCCTCTTTAACTCTTACCTGCCCGAATGGCACTGCTGGTTTATAACTTCATATGTTGGACTTCCGTGTAGTTTTATTTTCTGGAATTTCTAGTTATCCTTTGTTTTGAAGTAGTTGTATTCCTCTCTAGTTGTAGAGGGAGACGTAGCGTGTCCGTCTAAGCCTCCATCTTGGCCGGAAGTCCCTAGATTTTCATTTTTGAGGCACCTTAACCAGAGGCCATATTGGGAGAGGGAAATTAATGATGACTAATTTTCAAGTACAGTGTTGGCAAGTTTGCAATTAAGTTTCAAATATTTAGGCATTTTCACACTCAAGAAAAATATTACTTTATAGTTTTAAAACAGTTCGATTGATGGGAAAAAGAATAGAATAGTATCTTTTCCACTTATTTAGTTATTTTCCGTGAATTTATAGTTATCAAAAATTGTGTTTAAGAGAAAGCAGGTTTTCTCTTTGGAACCTGGTCTAGATATTAGAAACTTGTTAATTGTGTTTGGGCTGTATTCTGTAAATTTATAGATAAATAGAAATTAATTTTTATTGTTATTAAATAATAGCAGCTATCATTTATGAGCGCCTACACTGCACCAAGCAATGGACCGTGTGTTATTCCTCTTTATCTGCTTTCATGTGTAAATGAGCTCCACAAGGTGGGTTGCGTACAGGTAAAGAATACGAAGTCTGCAGCAGGTAGGTGAGATCAGGATGACCCAGTCTATCAGTGACAGAGGTAAGAATTGAGCCCACGTTCTCCTAATTCTGATGTTCATGTCTAGTAAATAAGGAAAGGGTTGAGTCTTGAGTGTCTGTGCTATTTTTTTAGAGGCAAATGAATTCACAGAAAATGGAAGTGTCAGGGAGAAAAATGGTATCAATGTCAGAAATGTTTACCTCCTTTGAAAGCTTCCAAAAGTCACCTTCTATAGAAACACGGTGAGTAGAGGAGTATGACCTCCTTCAGCATGACTGCTGATGAGAGGGTGTGGGACATGGCGGGAGGAAGGCCAGGTCGGGCCAGATCAGAGGCCTGAGTGTAAAGTATTTGGGTCTGGTTCTGCCTCAGTGTTTCCCTGGCCTCACCTGCCCTACCTGCACCAGCCTGACTATTGCTCCTGGGTTGTTTTGCAACCCAAAGCCAACCAGGAGGTATCATAGGCTGTTGGAGTAAATCTGCAGATCTGCAGACATCCCGGGCAGTGGTCCTGGACCCTGATCATGGTCACGCTCATTCCTCTCCTGTTATGTACGGAGTGTAGTGTTCTGGATAACCCAGTACTTTGGCCAAAAAAGAAGTGGGCAGTAACAAAACACATGAAAAAGTTGATTAAATCCAATAAAATTCTGATTGCCAATTCAGAGGACTCTCAGGCCCTTGCAGTGGCTCCCTCTCCTGGTTTTAAGGATCAGTCACGATTTGACAGCTGCTCAGGACTGCTGAGTCATCTGTGATTCCTGGAGATAGGACAGGGGATGCACCATGGCTCACGGTGACACTCAGAGTGGCTGGCGGTGGGGATGGATGTAGTAAATGGACTCTCAGCTGCTATCTCAAGGCCAGTCAGAGAAGCTTCGCTTTTGTGGTGCCACATATTAGGTTCCTATATCAGGTTAGTTTTGAAGGAAAAAATTGACTGCTTAGAAAGACCAGCTTAAGTAAATCTTGAATCGGATCCTATTCCCTCATCTCACTTTTATGAAATCTGAGTCCCAGAAAGGATAGGTGTCTTGCTTGGAGCCACACACTGGGTTAGTAACTAAGCAAAAATAGGAGCCTGAATCTTCTGACATCTGGCAGCAAGTTTGCTCCTTATTTTGCCCTGGTGAGTCTACTACCTGTTCCAAGGCATCTGAACCACCTTGTCACCCATCCTCCTCAAATTGTTGTTGTTTGTCACCTCTGGGGAATAGGAATTGCTCTGCTATAGACAAATATTTTTGGAGGCTATGGCAAGGTATCAACATTTATTTCCTTTTATGACCTGCCACAATTTGAATCAGTTTCTCTCGAGGTAAAATGCAGGACATATTTCATCAGCTGTCAGAAGGCAGAGGGCCTCAGTGGGGGCACATTAAAAGCATTTTGGTTTATATTCCTCCTATAGAGGCAGTAATAGTGTGATCGAGGCTTGTATTGCACATGATGGTAGTAAAGTCTTTACAGCCCTTCATTTAATGACAGGCTGGTCTTTCTGAAGCCTTGCAGGACAAACCTATGAAGAATTAGAGATTAGGGAGAAAGAAATTCATGAACTTAAGCAACCATGGTTATCATCCAGAGAGATTAATTAATGTGTTTAATGAGCCTGAAGCAGGTGGAAGCTGCATGGGGGTTTTGTGCCACTGGGTCTGGTAAAGGTCTCTGGAAACCAAGTGAATCTGAATATGTTTATGAAGGAGAGGTGGAGGGTCAAGGAAGAAAGAACTGGTGGAAATAGAGTGTATAGGGTGTTTGGGATTTTTAAGAAACATTTTGATTCAAACACACACCCGTGTGTGCGCACACACTTCATTTTGGGTAGATGATGGAAACTATGAATAATCTCCCCCAGAAATATTTGCATATATTACCTGAAAGTGTTCAAGAATGAGAAGATTTTAGTGACTGGCTAAAATCTGTCCACTAGCTCATAGCATCCATGGATCACAGCCTAAGAATCACTGATGTAGCAAAAGAGTGAGTTGGTTTATACTATATGCTCTTTTCCCACACTCTTTTGCTTTAATGAGGAATTTCCAGAGCTTTTATAAGTATACTGCTCCTTTCTTCCTTTACCTAATCGTTTTTCACAGCCTCTTGGATTTTAAAGGGCATTTTATGGAGTGGGAATGGGGCTATTTGAAAATGGTATTTCCATTATCAAGTGTCTTAATATGGGATACTGTGGGTAACTGGACTCCACAGATAGTTCTGGAATAGTTGCAACCTGCATTAATGCAAAGGCCTCTCCTCCCCTCCTGAGTTTCCCAAGGACAACCACGTTTCCCAGGGCAATTTCCACCTTTCCCTTGTTCAACCTCAGAATGAGGCATTAAAGAACAAAGAAATGCCCAAGAGAAAGGCATCATCAGGAAATGGAGAAAACCAGAGGGCCAAGATAATCTCTAAAGTACCTCCTGAATTACTCTGTTAAGCAGGCCAGTAAATGCTTTTCACTTCTTCAGGGCTATTAGACCTAACTCCCTGACACCAGACTGAGTTGGAGCTTTGACTGAGGAAGCAGAACTTGTCTGAGAAACTCACAACCCAGAAAGTGCAATTAGAGTATCATTTCTTCCACCTTCCCTTGCCCTTGCTCTCAGCAGTTTTATGGAAGGGAAGGCCAGAGCCATTAGAGAAAGATGAGTAAGTGTGTCTTTGCTTTGCTGCCCGTGTTCAGAGGTGCACAGTCTGATGCTGCCTTGAAGCCAGTTGCTGATTTAGGCAGGGTGGAGTCCGTGCCTCTTTCCCAGATTTAAAAAGGACTGAATTTCTCTGTATGAAGTTGATAACACCAGACCGTCTTGGTTCTTTTTTTTCTTTTTCTTTTTAGCAGTTTGATAAGTTTCTTTTCTTATTGAATCTGTGCATGTCCAGATTAAAAATGTAATAATGATACTAGGTTTATTGATCTCTGTTTCTGTGTTTGGCTCTTATTTCTTCTTTAATTTCTGCCCATCTTTTCTAGATTTTACAGCAATGGTCCAGGGTAGTAACTGTGTCACTATGATGTCCCTCCCTTTGATGACAACTGAGCACCCAGGCTGAGACGTTTAATCCCTTACTTTGCAAAAAAAGTATTGCCTACTCTTTCTCTTCCAGTTGCTTTACTTAAAAAAAAAAAATTAAGCAAAAGGAGAGATGTTGGAAGTTTCTGATTTTCTATTGTCTGACACAAACACTTGAAAACAAAGTAGAAGCCATGTTTTTGGGACTCGGAGACCCATGCCAGGTGACATTTTACTTGTCACTAGTTAGCTTCCGTTTACCAGGAACTGATGTTTTCACAGTCCTTAAAATTCAGCATGCTGCCAAACTCGGGAGTAGTGGGTGGGATGGAGGGTAAACCAACGTCTGATATTTTGTGCTTGCAAAAAATTATGCCTCTTGCCACAGCGGAGCTATGCCATGTTTTGGTCTCCTAGAACACCTGCTGCTACCACAGTGGAGGGAGCAAATATCTTCCTTCAGAGAGAAAATAAAACTCCAAGCAATATGTCTCCAAATATATTCTGCTTCTCTACTAAAGACAAAGATTATTGTCTGTTTTCTGCCCACCCATTGATTATAGTTGACCTGTTTCTTTCAGGCTTGGGAGTAAGTTCAGAAGAGTCAGAGCTTAAAAAATTGGGTACTCTTTGCAGGGTAATATGCTAAAATGAGTATTGCCTTGGCTAGGACAATTTAGTGCTTCTAACTGTGGCACAAGGCCACCTCCCTAGCAATTAGTGAGATGGCTGGCTTCATAAATGGTGGCCTCTGTGGGCAGTCACTTCCCCTTCAAAAGCCACTCAGCCTCTGTGCCTGTACTCCCTGCATTAATCAGTCATTTGTAAAGAAAAATGAGGAGAAAGAAAAGGAATGAAATTGACTCTTGATCATAAATACCTTTTTAAAATTTTATGCAATAAGGCCATAATTCAAAAGATAAATGGATTTTCTATCTTCCTTGCTTTTCCTTAATTCTTAAACTGGAAGATGTTAACATAATGTGATAATGTTTACATATGGGATCTCCTGCCTCTGCTGAACACAAAAACCATGTAATGGGGAATTGGCACTTCAGTCATCCACCTAAACCAGGGGGCTGGTGACAAGTGATCCTCATAGGAAATGGCACGGGAGGCAACTTGTGGGTTACCTGATTGAGCTTCCCTTGCTAGGACACATGTGGAGTAAATTCTAGGCCCTTTGTTTTCCTTCAATGTTTAGTTGAGTCAGGACAATAGTTGTGTAAAGTGCATTTTAGTTAATTTATATGCTGTCTGATACTTCATGTTGGTGGTTTATTTAATCCATATAATCCCCACAACATTATGAATTTATACCTTTTTTATGGATCAGAAAATTACGGCAGTAAGAAATCATATAATTTTCAAAGAGCCATAGCTGGTAAAGTGGCAGAGTGAGAACACAAACCCAGACAGTATAGCTCCAAGTTCATGTACCTCAACAGTATAACATACTGCCTCTTAATATTGAATGAGGTACTATGTGTAAAGGATTTAGAACAGAGCCTAGACTGTAGTGTGTGTTATGTGAGTATTTTTTGTTTCCATAGGTTCTTGTTGTTTTTCTCCTTTTATTTATGCATAGTTGGTGTCCAGTGGCTTTTAAATGATGCTTACATAAATAATTTAATGAATAAAGATGTACTAGAATTTGTTTTCTCTGGTGATGCCATGCAATTCAGTTCAATTCAGTTCAGTCCAGTAAATACTGATTTGCAACATGTACTGAGTTTGATACCATAGATACAAGGCGTTTAGTCTGGCACAAGGGCACCGGTGGTAAGTAGGCAACATTCAGACTGTATTTGTTAAATCCTATAGCTGAGATCAGACGCACAAGTCTCGTTGCTTTATTAATGGAAAGGGAGGGTCTTTGCATCAGGATAAATCAGTGAGGACCCAGGGCTGCAAAGTGAAAAACAGTATTTTCTTCCCTGAAGTAGATTATATTATTAGTTCAAGATTTTTGTCTTCTCTTTTTTTCTGGGTCCTTTTCTTCTAGGTTGCTAAACTGTTCCTTATTAGGTTCCTCCCCATGGAAGAGGATACTTCCCATTCTGATGACATTAAGTTTGGCCGTATGACTTGATTTAGCCAATGGAATATCAGTGGGAGGAGCTAGTGTCACCTCTGATCAGAAGCTTGAAAAGCCATTACATGGTTCAGTGCTCTCTCTCTCTCTCTCTCTTTTATTTTTTTGTCTCAGCCATGAAGTTGGCATGTTTAAAACAGGTCGTTCATTCTGTCTGGATTCCAGAGTGAAGAGGATTAGGCGAAGCTGTAGCCAACCTGCACAAACATGTAAAGTGAGTGGGAATTAAACCCCTGTTGTAGAAACAAATATACTCGGGTTTTTTATTATGGCAGCATGCCTAGCCTAAGATAACTGCTGTATTTCCCAAGGACAGAGAGAGAATATCCCCAGCCAGTCTTCCTCTCAATGATCCCTGCTCACATTTGCATATTCCAGAAAGTCTGGATGAGTGAAGAAGCAGATTGGGGCGCAGCTGGACACTGTGTTCCTTTGGTTATGCCACACTTAATATAACCCCTTTGACCAAGGCCCTTGTACTTGGAGAACTGGTCATACCACCCACATTTATAAAATAGAGGCAGCAGACTCTGATAAAGGTGAAAGCTATTGAGACAAAGGGAACGTTAGGAAGACAAAACCCAAAATGATCTTTTATAATCCTGAAAAGGCAGTTTCAAGATTTTTTTTTTTTTTAATTGCCACATAAGAGTGAAAAAAATAAATCTTAACAGCTAAGTTTTCCTATCCATTGTCATGGAAACCATCAAGTTTTGTTTTTTTTTTCTTTTTGTATAATGCTGAGACAATTAAATGTTAACCTAGGTGTTAGTAGAGAGAAACTGCTGTGTTGCAGAAGAAGAGCCTTTGATGGATCACAGAAATAAGAGTCCCACTCAGTCATGAATTCAGTTTTCCCTATAAGTGTTTGTAGCTACCATTGTCATCAAAGGCATGTGCTACCACTCTCCTCTGAAAATTCTGTTTCTGGTCCCAAGGAAGAAGAGTTTTCACTGAAGCAGTTAGTATTTTGCACATATTTATAATATGACTCCAGAATATAATTTTACCTAATCCTTTGGGGAGAAACAACAAGGTGGACACTTTGATGGAGGAAGAGCTCAACTACCTAAGGAAGAGTATACATAGGTGATAGCAAATATACAGTTTCAGAAAATGATAAAGAAATTAATTCATTTAGCCTAGGATAAATTCTGCTTTCACCACACACAGATCACATCACAATAAAGAAAAATGTCTCTTATTCCTAATGTTTATATGACGCTTCCTCATTACCTTGACCTTGCACATGCTGTGACTCTTAGTCATAGTTTCTAGCTGCCTCTCAACAGTTGGATATACTCTTACTTTTCTATCTTTTATTGAGTTAATCATATCTACCTTGCTGTTCCCACTTTATCTGTCTACCTATCTACTCATTTTAATCCTCACCTAAGATATGCTTATTGATTTTAGAGAGAGATTAAAGGGCTGGGGAGAGAGAGAAACATCAACCAGTTGCCTCCCATACTTGCCCCAGCTGGGGATCTAACCAACGACCTTGGTATGTGCCCTGAGCGGAAATGGAACCCACAACCTTTTGTTATACAGAATGATACCAAATAAAAGATCCTTAGGTATACTAGATTTGAATGTCTTACAACAAAGTAACCAGGAAAGCCCTAAAAGATGAAGGGACAAAACAATCAGATTGGATAACAGACACCCACATGGAATGAGAAGAGATGAGAAGAAGAAAATGCCAATGAGAAAGTGTGTAAATTTTGCAAAAAGAGGAAAAGACATTGCATTTATGAAACAATAACATGGTGCTATAAAATGAAACATTCAAAACTAAAAAAATCTTTGGACATTAAAAAAGTGTGGTAGACTAGTTAGAAGGTCAAGTTGAGGATATCTGAAGAAAAGAATAATCCCCCCCCCAAAAAAAAAGAAAATAAAGAAAAACAAATAATAAAATTAATTAGCATGTTCAGAAGGTTAATTCTGGACAATAGAAGCTTCAGAAAGAAAGAAAAAAAAATCAGAAAACCATTGTCAAAGATTTAATGAATAAAATTTCCTAGAACTCAAGGATGTGAGTTGCCATACGCAAAGAACTCACTAAATATCTAGGTATAATTTTTAAAAATCACATCATTGTAAGATTTTAAACAGCAGATAGAAAGGGAGGGATATAAATGCTTCCAGAAGAGATAGAGAAACTGGTTGGCATGGACTTCCTATCAGCAGTATTGAAAACTTAGGACAATAGAAGAAGGTATTCAAAATCTTGAGGGAGTTCGAGTTTAGAATTCCATACCCAGCTAAATATCAATATGTTAGGAAAATTGTTGTAGATAGACTAATGTTCCCCAAAGATGTCCATGTCCTAATTCCCTGAACCTGTAAATAGACTACCTTCCATAGCAAAAGGGATTTTACGGATGTTATTAAATTAAGAATCTTGAGTTGTGATTATCTTAGATCATCAGAGTGGGTCTAATATAATTACAGTATTCTTTAAAAAATTTTTTTTTATTGTTGACACTGTTATAGATGTCCCCCATTCCCCACACTGTCTTTAGAATGATCAGAGTCAGATAAGAAGATTTGTACACAGAAGGAAAGGAAGGCTTGAGTTATACCATTGCCAGAAGGAGGCAGTGAGCCAAGGAATACAGGCAGCCTTTAGAAGCTAGACAAAGGGAAGGGGAAATGGATTCTCCCCTAAAGCTTCCAGAGGGAGCACATATTTTAAATTTCTGATCACTCACACCGTAAGATGGTTAATTATTGTTTTTGTTTGTGGTCATTTGCTACTGAAGCAATTGGAAACAGCACAAAGATAAAGACATGTTTGAGGGTAGTTATTTAGAGTCTACAGCTCTGCAGCTACCTATTAATCACTTATGAAGATAATGACAATTCTAGGTTTTGAACACAGTTCCCAAAGTGCTTCCATGCTTGCTTTCTTAGGAAGCTACTCGACATGGGATTCTCCAAAATGAGGCTGGAAACCATGAGTATGTGGAATTTGGCAATGTGAACATCCACAGGCAGGAGAGGAATTTTAAAGGATGGGACATATGATTATAAAATCAACTTGGGCCAACCATCAACAGTGTTTACATAGTCATAATAATGTACACTAAGTAATGGCAAACAAAACATGTGATAACTATGCTGGGACATACAAGTAGCAGAGGACGCAAAGGCGTCTTCATCTTCCAAACAAGGAAGTCAATTTTAAAAAGTTAAAAATCAGAAAGATCAAGAAATGAGCATTAACAGCAAACTGTCTGTAAATAAGGGGGGCGGGGGGAGTAAATAATGAGGCATAGCTAAAAGAGAAGAATATACTTGCCTTTTGGGCTGCAAATTAGAAACAGGAAGGATTTGACACTCTTAAACCCTGTTTATATATTATGTAGGCCTAGAAATAAACAAAAAGAAATGCAATGAGAGAAGACAGGGAAGGAGAAAACCTTTGTTCACTGGTAGAGTCCATTCCTCTTATTTCACTAATTCTGCGCTTCCTTGAAATTGAGTTTTCCATTGGACGTCTCACAGCATAATGTCAAGTGTCTGGTTATGAGTCTGCTCCCTGTCAAGTGTCTGGTTATGAGTCTGTTCCCTGCACTTGGCCCTGAGCTCTGCTCTCATAGAGCCAGCACGTGGAAGCAGTGGGCACATAATCTGCCTGGGCTGAGTTCTAGGCCTGATTCATCATTTTACCCCAGGATCTAGGAAAATTCCTTGCATACACTGTATAGAGGTTGAATAAATGAAACTCTGGATGAAAAACAAATGAACGCATAATCATTATTATGATTTTGTGAGCATCATAAATCACAGATTAATAATATAAGAAAGAAGATACTTTTAAAGATTTTTCATGAAAAGTGAGTGTTTGAAAGGTTCCTGAAAAGGTGTGCACACGTCTGTCTATACTGGCACACACATTGTTTCACCTTCAGAACTTTAAAGCTCATTATTTAATTATGTACACTTTCAGCGAGGCCCATGTGTACTGTTTTGAGTAGGCTGATTCCACGGCTGAATCACTGTGGTCATTTCAGTCACGAAACACAGTATGCACCACTGCACCGGCTATCTGGTTGGCTTCCTGTCTTCAGTTGCGATGCATTCCTCACAATTGCCAAATGGTAGTGATTTGAAACGGTCTATGATGATTACAATTATTTCAGTTTTTTAGAGCAATTATATAATACTTTTTTAAAATTTTGATTTATTTATTGTTTTTCTATTATAGTTGTCCCACTTTTACCCCTTTACTCCAACCATATAATACTTTTAGAACAATTTCTATTTCTCCCCTCCCCCAGTGATTAGGATTACCACATCAGTGGATGCCAAGACAGAGGAAGAGGCATCCTGGACTTGGGTTTGAAAACCTAAATTCAAATCCTGTCTTTATAAATCTTAATTAATTTTTGTGACTGTATTTATCAATTATTGTTGCAATAATCCTATGTATAAATTCCAAAAGGCAGCGGCTTACAATAGCAAACATTTATTTTTCTGACTACCAGGATGACTAGGGCTCATAAGAAAATGGGCTGGACTTATCTTGAGGTAGTTATTGGGTTTAGCTATATTCCAGAGATCTATTCATTCTCTTTGAACTTTCAGCTATTGAATATTTTCTTTCCGTGGTGATGGCTGAAACACAAGAGCCAACTTATACAAAAACATTTTAAGTCCTTGGCTTGTGTTTCGGTCTCTAATCTTTTATTGGGCAAAGCACATGATCAAGTCCAACATCAATGGGGTATATGTCAATCAGGATTTAATTAGATAAATGAGCTATTATAAGTATTTTGCTAATAAGGGTTTGTACTATAGTAAATTGATCTTGCACTCATGTGGAAAGAGCTGGTCAATTAAAGTCTGGTAAGGGGGGGGTGTCAGAAGAAGAAGAAGCGGGTGGTGGTGGGTGGGAGGCTTTACACTGATCAGTCTGACCTGGTTTGGGCTTTCAAGAAGCTGGTGTTGAAGCTAGGTAGAAAGGCCTGGTGTACATGTACCTATGATCAAAGGTAGAAACTCTTGATTTGAGGATAAAGTAATAGAGATTTATAGTGAACGTATAGGGTACTTCAAGGAATTGGCTTTACAAAAACTTTCTAGTTTCAACTGACTTGAGAGAGAAGGAAAGAAGAGTTAATAGAGGGTTAGTGTTACATTCTGAGGTCAAGGGAGAACGTGCGGGGCTAATATCTTCTGTCTTGCAGTTTCCTAGAGTCCTTGGTAAAGCTAGGGCTATGATTGTCTATGGAGAATAATCATTAATGCAAATAATTTTCTGTTAAAAGGAGTGAAACGAGTGTTTTCTGGTGTCATTCTTTGCCAATTTAGGTACTATTAACTCACAAATTTATTTTGGGAATTTCTGATCAAGTTACTATATTTAATCTAGTCAAAGGATTTTGTATTCAGTTACTGATAGATAAACATTTTAGGAGTACTAATCTTTTATCACTTCTCTCCAACTTTCTTAATTCTTTTTACTTGATAGAATTTTCAGGTAGAAAAGCAGTAATTGTCTTGCTTCGCTTAAAAGAAAAACTTCAGCAAGGCATTTATTTTTGCAAGATTTATGACTTAGGAACCTTTCACTTTCTTAAAGGAACTATAATGACCACACTTCCTAGCTGGCCTACCCCTGCTGAGGAAAGACTTGGCAATCTCTGTAGGAAAGAGCTGAGGAAGGAAAGAAGAAAGAGAAGGAGAATGTGTCTACTTCACAAATGATAAAATATGGCCAAAGGGTTGTTAGAGCTCATGCTCTAGGAATTCTGGGAGGTCTAAAATGCAGCAGCATCAAGTGACTTGCTGGGCTGTGATAATCTATGAAAAAAAAAATCTGTGGGTAATCCCATCTGGTCTCTAGACCTGCTTAGCATCGCTACTGGCATTTTGTATATGGGTAATAACAGCCTTGCTGTCACTTCCCTTATAAGCCTTTGTATTGCAGTGTCTGATTCATAGCCAGCATTTGAGGCTTAAGATCCCAGACCAGTTTATTTTGATTCTCTGGTCCTACTGTTTCTAATTGTATTGAATTTTTAAAACACTGATGTGAATTCCGCTTTTACATTCACAAGCAGTGTTTTTAATTTGCTCATGCAAAAAAGAAATCGCTTTAATAATTTGATTGCTTTGTTCATGGAAATAGTGATTATAAAACATTTAATATTAAACTGAAAAGTCAAAAATGTTTTAAAACATCTTTAAGACAATTATACAAAGCTCATGGGGTTAAATATTAAAGTAACATTGACAAGTTGGAAGGAGTGAAAGATGATTCATATGTCTTAACTGATTTTCAAACCAGTGCTTGAATCTGAGTTTCTTATTTTAGCTCTTAAAGTGATAAAGGGGAAAATTTTGACTTTATTAAAACTGGCATATGAATGTAGAAGCTAGTTCCTTGTAGCCAGGGAAGCCATCTCACGCAAAGGGGCTCCAATCCTGTCTTCACTATGAACGCCCTGACTTGAATGCAGTGCACAGCTAAAGCATGGCTCGCTATTCCAACCAAGTTTGTTACTCCAAACCAACTCATTCTGAGCTGCGTTATCTTTGAAATTCAAATGTCAGATAATTTGCAAATCACTTTTGAGGAGGAAAATACTTATGATGTATTTTCCCTTGCCAAACTGGGATGATGACAAAGCCTTTACTTATTTTCTGGTTAGAAGAGGCAGTATATGTCTGTGAGATAAACAGACCATCTTGGGCAGCTTGGGATATGGGTTCACAGGATTTCAGAGAATGTCTTTGCCAGGAACCCTAAAACCTCAGAGGGGTCACCACCTTTTAGAGGCAGGAAGGATCCTAGGACTTATCTATGTCGACCCTTTGATTTGTTGATCTGTAAAATGATAAGACTAACATCTGTTTACTTTAAAGAGTTGTGGTGCAAATTAAGTAAAATAAGCAAAATTCTATGTAGTGCTTGGAACATCTTAGACACTTATACATATGTTCTTCCATCCATTTCTACGGGTATTAGGCTTTCTTTGTGCTTTCTGGCATATAACACAAATCCATGGAACAAATGCATGTAAGAGAAAGATGTTATTCTGTTGTTATCACAACTAAATATAACACCTGCCTAGTTACACTGCCTGTTAAAATAGTCTACCAACTATCTCTGATCAACTTTTCCAAGTAAGAACTTAACTGAAATCCAGATTTTTGGACCATTCTTGCATCTCTTCGGTTTGTCTTGACTAAAGATACTTATTGTTTTTAATGATATATGTACTTCTGTAGCATTTTATGAATAAAGAGAATGTTTTGAACTCTTGTGGACATCATTTTATACTTTGTGCAAATTGGAAAACTGAGGACTCAGCCATTTTGTCTAAAAATATCTACAACCAATCTTAAATTTAATTTTTTAGTTTAATTTTAATTGTTTTTAAAGATTTAATTTATTTATTTTGAGAGAGAGTGGTAAGGAGAGAGAGAGAAACATCAATGCATGAGAGAAACATTGATGGGTGGCCTCCCGCATATGCCCCAACTCAGGCATGTGCCTGACTGGGAATCGAAACAGCAACCTTTTGCTTTTCAGGACGATGCGCAACCAATTAAGCCATGCTGGTCAGGGCTTAATTTTAGTTTTTAAAGGTGGTTTGAGAATTAAACAAAACTGGTTTTAGAGGATTTTTTTTTTTTTTTTTTTTTTTTTTGGTGGAGTGCTCTGTTTCCACCTCAGGTATGCGCTCAATCCCCTTAAAAAGAACGCAGTCTCCTTAGGTCATATCACATGATTTGTGGGGTAAGACAGGGTCACCATTCAGGCTTCATGAATGTCAGTTAGCAAGAGATGGTAAAATGGAAAACACCTCAGCCTGTAGCATATGCCAACAGGCATTCTGCCTAACTCCAGGTGAAGTGTGCTTGTCCCACCGTTCCTCAGTCCCCTGTGGCATTTTTGATATTTGTATTTCCTTGCTTATCACACTGTGCTATTATGATTATTTCTCCCTACCAGACTGAGCAACTTGGAGGTAGTTATTAAGTCTTTTCCATCCATGTGTCCTTTACAACTACAGTCTGGACTACAGTATGTCTTCGATGTATGTTAAAACAAGAAGCAAATCATTAGGGAGTTAATAATATATATATTTTTAAAAAATTTGTGTGACTTCCCAATTGAAAATACCTTTAATCTAATTCTTTCAATTTATGGCACACACTATATTATAATTTCGTGATCTATTGATTCAGAAGGATGTTTGAGATACCTGCTTTCTTCTTGCCTGTATCTGCTTGGCTAACTTCCTCTACTTCCTTTATTTTATGCTCATGCACTATCTTTTCAAAGACGCCTGCCATCACTACCTATTTAATACTGCAGCGTGTTCTCCTGCCTCAGTCCTGGCATGCCTAATGCCCTGTACCTGTTCTCTATTTTCTTTTTCTAAAATATTACATCATCAACTTATTACAGTTACTATTTACCATCCTTCACTAGCTGGGCGCATGCAAGTTCTACTAGGCTGGATCTGTTGACGTGTTTTGTTCACTGATATATCCCAAGTGTCTTGATGGACATCCAGCTATAGTAGGAATTCAGTAAATACTTGTTAACGATCTGAATGCAAGATATTTAAGCAACAAAGTGATAGTCAGCTCTGATCTTTACACCATGTTCCTAAGACAACAATTGGGATTTGGACATCTCATATAGATTTTCTATAATAAGGCTGGAAAAGTAAGAAGTCTAATGATCAGAAAAGTAGTTTATCCGTGTATAGTTTATCCATGCATTCTAATTCGGATCTGCTGAAGTCCTGCCATGGTTGAGAGGGATTTCCTTCCATGTTAGCACCAATGGGACATCTGTGCTTTGGGGGCCATCACCATTGTCCTGGCCCTTCTCCCTCTGCCTACCTCTTTGACACTTTTTCATAGTTAACCATGTTATGTCTTGAGCTGTTATCTCTCTATCAACAGAAGTGAAGTTCAGGGTTTATGAATGGGGACTCTGAATTCAAACTGCTAGCATTTTTTTACCTTGAACCCATCTTTACTCATTGGATGTGCAACTCTGGGCCATTTCCGTTATCACTCTGTAACTCAGTGTTCTTGTCTACGAAATGGGGATTATTCTTGCATCTTTTTTGTTGGGCGGTGCTACAGAGGGAGAATATCTTATGTGTAGCTGCTCTAATAGAGTCTAGCATATAGTAAACTCTCAAGACTGAAACTGAAGAATGAAGTAAAAGCTATTTTAGTTTTGGTTTAAGTGTACTATAGGTTTCATGAGAGTAAAGACCACATTGGCTTCACACATTTTCCTCTATGCCTTGTAGAACAGAATGGCAAACATTATGCCCATTTACTGAATGATTCTTTCACTTTTCAGGACCCTGTTTGTTTGGTTTTTAACTACTGTGAAGGCTGATGCTCTCATGTTGTCCCTAAAGATACCTATGAAAATAGAAAACAAAATGAATTTCACATACTGACGACATTAGTTCTTAGTATAGTAACATTTCTTTGAAGAACCTAGGGTGAAAACACTTGTTATTGCTGGTTCTGAAAGATATTAGCTTACTGATTTTCTGCTGTAACTAAACCTTATGTCACTCAACTGAAATTCTAACAATTGTCAATGCCCACCAGCCAAGGGACATTAGGATAATGTCCTTGAAGTTTTATGTTTATTACTTGCTGTAACAGGGGCTATTGTATATTAATGGGAGTAGCAGTTTTCTTGACAAGGAAGTGCTGGAGTATGGCTGTTACATGATGTGGTTTGTATTATGTGATTTGGGAAGGTTTTAAGGAAAAAGGAGTCTGTCTAGATTGAGTACTTCAGTGAGGAAGGGATAATTGCATCATTGGGGTGTCTTAATAATTTTTGTCCAGAAATCTGTAGAAATTGAGCTGAGATAAACCTCAAATAAGAGTAATAAGTAAAAAATGTGTTTTGTTTTCCTTGAAAACTTTGCACTTGTGATCACCAGTTACAGCCTTAAGAATGTACATATTGACTAAAACTAAAAAAAAAAGTATATATTTGCATCCACAGTCCAATTTATTGATTTTTCCCTATTCTTGGTACTTTTATTTATTTACAAAGAAAAGAAATGAAAGGAAAATAGTTAAACGAAAGCCTCCTAAAAGTTGAAAATACCTTATCCTTTAATTTTATTTTAATTCTCATGTTTTATTGATAGACAGGGAAAGTGGGGAGAGAGAGGGAAACATCAATCGGTTGCATCTCAGACACTCTCAGCCTGGGCACCTGGGCTGCAACGCAGGCATGGGCCCTGACCAGGAATCAAACTGGCGATCTTTGGCTTTGCAGGACAATGCTCAACCCACTCTACCACACCATCAGGGCTCAGTCTCTTCTTATATCACACCGATAAGCTGCCTTACGCCCTGGTGAATAGTGCAATATTTAGAATACCATGCTGGGCATTCTTGGGAAAGAAAAAATGAGATATAATATTTTCCTTTAAGGAGCTTTCAGTTTTCCAAAGGGAGACATGACAATAATAAAGGATATTAAAGAGCAGGGAAAGAACATTATTAGCGCCTGGAACATAGTATGGAAATGTTTATTGATTCAGTGGTGAAGTGTCTTGGGAGCTGAGGAATTGTGTCTCAAGAAGAAGGTGTTCATAGGCAGCATCCAGAGCTGCACGGAGGAGTTTAAGGAGGAATAAAATTCCTGGGATTTGGGGAGATCAGTGACATTGGTGCCCTTAAGAGAGTAGTTTCTGCGGAGCATTGGGGTCCCGTGACTATTCGCCTTTCTAAGAGGTCTACAACTCTCATTTATTCCTTATAGACCAGAATTATGTTAAAGGCTTTCCCTCTGATGGTCACATTTACCAGAGTGAATGTTTAATTCTGTAAAATTTATGAAAAGTAGGATTATAGGTGTTATCTATACTTAGTTCACAGTTCTACAGAGCCTGCTGGGTTTTTGCAAATGTTTGAAACTCCTTTATTGTTAAATCTCTTTCATCTTACCACCCGCATCTTGCCTACTACGATTATTTCTGAACCAACATTGAACAGCCTCTATTCTCCAGAATACACTGTTTTCCCAGACCAGCCTTTGGCTCAGAGTGTTTGTTCTTTCTTAAATGTTCTCCCTGTCCTGCCTTTCAGAAAATTGCCCATCTTTGTAATCCCTCCTATTTATTATGTTTTTCAGGACAACCCTGAACCACCATATCATCTCTCATTCTGGTGTGTGTGTGTGTGTGTGTGTGTGTGTGTGTGTGTGCCACTTATTTGTCATTTGGCATACTTTGTCATGTTCTGAATTGTCTTCTGTTGTGTTTTATCCTCCCAGCTGTATTACATGCTCTCTGGAGTAAAAGTTATGCCTTGGATGTTGCATTTTCACAATATTCTACACTGGTCTCCTATGCACAACCATTAAAGTCTGTGTGATGTTGTTGCTTTTGCTTTAGACAGATCTGGATTTAAATCATAACTCTGAAGCCACAGTTTTCCAGATCTAAAATTGGGATAAAGATACCCACTTTACAGAGCAGCTATGAAAATTTAAATGAGGCATGATAAGGGTTTGACATTCTAGTTTCTTTATAAATGTTAGTTATCTTTTCTTGTCAGTTATTTGACTGATAAGATCTGGCATCAGTGGGAAGTACATCTCAAACAAGATGTCTCATTAATGCCTTGGCTAAATAGATAGCCCAGTATTAAATTTATTTTGACCTTGTATTTTATTGGATACACAGTGAAAACTTGATGAAAAAGATCCTGACTTAGTGGAATACGTATTTAACCAGTAATTTTACTACGTTACTTTTATTACCCCTTAGAGAGATATTTTAGTAATGCACAGAAATGATTTAGTTAAAACAACTAACAAAATAAGAATATCTGCAGGTTCCTATAAAGTAAGTTCATCTTCAGGTTTAACACTCTGATCTTGAGTCACCAGAAAAGATTTATTTTGTTTTCCATTCTAAAATAGAAAAGAAAGTAGACTGATTTTTTAAATGATTTACAGTTTCAGCCAGTCTCCCTGTTTACCTGATTAATCCTTATTCATTCTTCAGCTGTCAGTTAAAATAAATACATGATAAGAAGCCTTTTCTGATTGCCTAGGGTTGCGATTCAGTGCCCTGCTTCTGGAATCCCACAAATCAGCCCTTTATTAACCCTGGCTAAATACTTCCTGACTTGTCGTATCCAACACTAGAGACTGAGATTCATGACTGCATGGTTCCTGTTCATCTCGATCACAATGTTTATTGTCTACCACCTCACACTGCAGCTCCCCCAAAGAAGCCACTCAGTAAGCACTTGCTGAAGACAGTAGAGGAAGGATGCTGGACTACATTACTTCTAATTACATGAAATTAAATTATTCACGGCAGTCCACTTGTGTCAGGTACTCCAATTAAATTTGGGAAGGGTCATTTAAATATAGTCCCTCAATATTGACCATATTGAGTTAGTTCGCATATATTAATTGAGCATGTATTATGTACATGGAACTCTGATAGGTTCAGTAGAGTCATGTCTTGTCCTCAGAGATATACGAAGTCTGTCCAGAAGGTGTCCATCCATGTAAAATGAAAAATAGAGACATTTGTTGAAGAAGATACAAGATACAAGAAATGTTGCACACAGGACAATGATGCCTCAGTTCCCTTCAAAGTAGGCACCTTGGGACATCACAGAGTTCTCCCAATTGCCATCAGCTGATTGTTATAATTTCGTGAACCTCATTGATGGTCTGAAATCTCTTCCCTTTCAAAAGTGGGAAAAGCCAGAAGTCACAGGGTGGCAAATTTGGGCCATAGGGGGATGAGCCACCCATGTGATTTGATGTTTCTCTGAAGAGCTCTGCATAAGACGTGATGCATAAGTAGGCACGTTATTGTGACGAAGCTGCCAATCACCAGTTGCCCATAGCTTCAGGCTTCTGAATCATCCGAATAGTTTTCGTAGAGGAACGTTCAAGCTTCACACAAAACTTAATGCAGATACGTTGTTCTATTTTCTCAGTCATTTTGAATGTGATGGCCACAGTACACAGCTCACTCAGTGGCGTGTGCCACCCCCACTGTGAAGTCATCATTGTTCATGCATATGCATTCCAGTCCACTCTCCTTGGCTGCCAGGACATCAGTGTCATGCAAACCATTCTTGTTATATTAACAATGGCTGGACTTTTTCCAGACAAACCTCAATGTATAATTCAAATCTGCACTCAGCACCAGGTAGAAAGAAGCTGGTCTGTAACAGATTATTGGAGCTGAGGCACCACTTGACATTGACACCTCATCATTGTGTGAATTTAGAGCTAACCTAAGTGAGAGGCAAGGCCAACAATGTAAAAAAAGTAAAAATGGATGAGGACACTAGTAGTTGAAGACCCTTGCTGAAGTAACAAACATCCAATCCTGTGGAGAATCTTTATGAGTTTGAGCCAAACTGATGACAATGGCCAGGAAGCAAAATCTGAACAGATTGAGAAAATGTGCCAGAGAATTGCAGTTGTGCAGCTTATTTTATACATTACAGTCAAAGGAGGAGACATAAGGGAGAGTTACATGAGATTCATCAGGATAGTTGAGGGAGATCAGAGAAAAGAAACAGGATGGGGGCGGATCTCTGAGCCTGGATAAAGAGTTCCATGAAGAGACAAATACTTCTTTCACATTAGTGGGTATAGGACAGTTCATTAACATTTTTATAGCACACAGAGATGGCTTTTAGGGAACAAAATAACAATGAAGGTTTCCTTGTGTCTTGAGGGGCCTGGAAAAGGTGATTCCTCTGATATCGCAAGGGTATGTTATCTTAGGTGTAAAAAGACACTAGACAGGTAAGGTAAAGATTGACCTTTGTCAGGGAAGCTGCAGGCCAAGGATGTGACTGCCCATCATGACTTGCCTTTAGTTAGGAAGTTTTATATTAAGACCATCCTATGTGGTTACTTTCAGTCTCTTGAGTTTGTGAGTGCAGGCCTCCCCTGAATTTATCAAGTTTAATATGTGGCCACTTTTTCAGTCACCCTCTGAAAGGGAAATTGGCCACTACTATTAGCTTTACTGTTCCCTGTAAGTAGAAGTGTTTGTCTTCTGCTTTTTTTATTCATTTGTTTTCATTCTGCACTTCTTATTGTGCACTTATTATGAATTAGAGAGATGGCTAATGTTTGATGATTGATTTTCAGGGTTCGTATTAGTGAATTATTGCAGTTGTTTAGATTAAGACCTCCTGGTGAGAAGCAAAACATCAGTCATGAAATTGAAGGGTCGTTTCTTTTGTTTTCCATTCAGAATGGAAATAGAAGGGTATTTTGTCCTTATTTCATTTAAAATGGAAATTGTTCTTTTCCTGATTTTAAAAAATGCCGCAATTTCATTGTAGAACATGTAGATAATGAGTCATAAAAGGAAAAAGTAATAATCCATGTTTTTCCTCTAACCAGCAATAATCCACGTTAATATTTTATGTCTAATTACACGTACTTTCTCTCTCTCTCCTCTCTCTCTCTCTATATATATATATACACATATACACTCCTACTAACAACACCTTCCCAATGCATATAAACTGACATCACATTTTACAATGTGAAATTAGATCATGCTATAAAAAATATAAAATTTTTCCCTTTATAAAATATCATGAATATATTTTTAGACAGCAGACCTGCATTGTCATTGCCCTAAGTGGCTTCTCAATGTTGAGCAGCAGATAAAAATTTGGTCATTCCCTGGCTTTAGAGCTACCATGATTTTCTGTGTACTTCATCTTTGCATGTTTGTGCACATCAGTCCTCAGATAAGACTTCTGGAAGCGAAATTGTTCCCTTGTATTCACAAGTTTAAGGGTTCCGTTACACAAATTGTTTTCCGTAGAAGTTATACTTATTACTGCCCCTCACCAGCTGGGAAAGAAAATGCCATTTTATTACCCTGCTGGCATTGGATATTATCATTATTTTGAGTCTTTGTTAATGTTGCATTTGAAATTAGATTAAAAGTAAATTTTCTGATTATAAAATAATTCATCTTATTGATCTCAGAAAACTTGGTACTACTGTTGATTACAGTTCCTTATATTTCCTTTGCATTTTGTTCACATTTTACTCTACCCAGTTAACCTATATAACATTTTCAACTTTTTAACCTTGTGATTTTTCTTAAAATCATATAAAGAATTTTACACGCCATCAAAACTTATTTTTAATTATTATTTTAAGTGCTGCATAATGTTGACCAAATAATGTACATAGTTCACCTGAATACAGGTGGGGCAAAATTAGGTATACAGCTTTTCATATGGAAAATAATATAATAATTAATAAATCATACCAGAATAAATTGTTTCACATACTAACAACTGTACACTTACTTTTGTCCCACCCTGTGTGTGTGTGTGTGTGTGTGTGTGTGTGTGTATATATATATATATATATATATATATATATATACACATGTAAGCACACATGCATATATTCTTTTTAACACTTTATTGAGGCCTAATTGACATAGGGAAAAAAAGTACCTGTTTCAAGTTTACAGTTTGATAAGATTTTATATAGGTACATACCTGTAAAACTATCATCACCACAATCACTGTGGGGAGAGTATCGATCAATCTTCAAGTTCCCTCATCTGTCTTTGTAATTTATTTTTCCACTGTTCTCTGCCTCCCCTGCAACCAAAACTACTTAGTTGCTTTCACTCACTATATATTAATTTGCTCTTTCTAGATATTTTAAGCAATGGAATCATACCTCGTGTGCTCCTTGTTTGATGTTTTTTACTCAGAATAATTATTTTAACTGTCTAGTGGTTGCATGTGTGTGTGTGTGTGTGTGCGGTTGTAGTTTTATCTCCCTAACGACCAACAATATTTGGCATCCTTTCATGTGCTTATCTGACATTCACATGTCTCTTATTGTGAAATTTCTGTTCTAGTTTTGCACTCACTTTAAAAATTGTTTTGTTTGTTTTGTTTTTATTGAGTTTTGACAGGTCCTTGTATATTTGGATAAGATTTCTTTATCTGATATATGCTTTGCACACATTTCCTGCCAGTGCATAGGCAGTCTTTTCATTCTCTTAACAGTTTCTTTTGTTCTTCTATGGATTGTGCTCTTGGTTGCATCTAAGAAATATTTGGCTAACCCATTGCCACAAAGATTTTCTCCAATGTTTTCCCTAGAAATTTTAATGTTTTAGATTTTATATTAGGTCTATGGTACATTTTGAGTTAATTTTTTTAAAGAGGAAAGTATGGATCAAAGTTTTTTCTTTTTCATATAGATATCTATTGTTCCATCATCATTTGTTGAAAAGACCTTTTCTCTACCAAATTGCCTTTGAGTCTATTTCTAGATTCTACTCTTTTCCTTTGATCTATTGGTCTATCTTCAAACCAACACCACATGAATTTATCACTGTAGCTTAATAAGTCTTGGAATAAGGTATATTTAATTCTTCATCTTTTTTCTTCTTTTTCTAAATTATTTCATTATTTTTAAAGCTATCAAAACACATTTTCAACATTTGCTTTGTTGGTGACCTGTTAACACTAATGAAAATGAATAGTTACAATGCATCTGCAGCTTGCTTCTGGAAGGTCAGAAAAAAGGAAAAATGTATTGCCATTCTATTATTATTCACTTAATTAAAAAAATTCATTCAAAAATATATAGACTCTTTTGATCTGATAATATAACTAAAAACAAAACAGACAAACAAACAAAAAAACATACGCCATCTGTGTCCCTCTTTTTTTTTTTCCTTACAATTTAACTGTTTTCGCCCTGATGGATAAATTTGGGAGATGTCCAATGAATTTTCTGCAGAACCTTAAAGGAGAAGAAAACAAACAATAAAAGAACACTGTTAGTTTAAAAGGAAAAGACTTCTAGGCTCAGTCTGTGATGGTGAACTTTGAAAACACTTCACGCTTTGAACATTGATTTTTATAGCTGTAGATAGAAATATGATTTATGGTGTTGAGGAATGAGCTGACATAATGGATATGTCAGATGATGATACTAATTGCAATTTGGATGGAAATTAAAAATGGAGTCATGTGGTAGAAATCCTAACAACTTTGAAAGTACAATTGGGAAATGGAAAATGTTACTTTTGTACAAAGTCACTGGAGACCCATATTCCCTCCGGAAGCACTATCATGTTCATTTCAAGTCTACTCGATGAGTTTGGAAAAAAGGCTCTATGTTGACTCATTTATCTGGAAGGAAGAAAAACTTGTGCACACAGGAAAGGAAGGGTGGAACTGCATGCCATGTGGGTCACTTCTACATCTATTATTGCTTATAAAATATTTTGAATAACCCTTCCTTGGCATTCATGTTACATAATGTTCCCTGATTTTTTTATTTAGAATAGATTATAATAAAATATATGCATTTTAGTAACCATAACTGCAAATATACATTTAGAAACAAAAGGTGGGGAATGAACAGAAGAAAGCTTTTGTGCCATGCACTGTGCTAGATATTTCATTTGTATCTTCTGCTTTAATTCTTTCAACAACATAAGGCTGATATGTCATTTTAGCGATTATAAAATTAAGGCTGAGATTGGTTCAGGGACTCAGAAAACTAGTAAGTGTCAGAAACTGGAATTTAGCCTCATGATTTTATGATTCCAGAACCTATGTTCTTCCTAAGACAATTATCCAAATATATTGACTATTATAAAATAACTGTGAGCTAGATAATAAAGAGGCTATTTTTCAGAGGCTGCATTCAGACTACTGAGTTGCTAATTTCGTTTATATCGAGTCACCAAAAAGAAATGTAGAAGATTCTGGGGAGATAAGATCAGGAATTCACATTAAATGATATTCGGTGGACTTAAAAGACTATGATATGTATTTTGTCTTTTTTTTTCTATTTTATTTTTTATTGTATTTTTTCCATTACTATTTATTCCCACAACACCCGCTTCCACCTCCACCCACCTCCTCCCATACAATAACCACATTGTTGTCCATATCCATGAGTTTTTTCTCTTTTTTATTCTGTTTTGCTCAGTCCTTCCACTTCCCCCATCCACCCATCTCAGAGCTGTCAGCCTGCTCTCTGTCTATGAGTCTGCCTGTTTTGCTTGGTAGTTCAGTTTGTTCATTAGATTCCACATATGAGTAAAATCTTATGGTAATTGTCTTTCTCTGGTTTATTTCACTTAGCATAAAGTTCTCTATGTCTATCCATGCTGTCGCAAAGGGTAAATTTTTTTTTACAACCAAGTAGTATTCCATTGTGTAAATGTCCCATAGTTGTTTTATCCACTCACCTACTGATGGGCACTTGAGCTGCTCCCACGTCACAGCTATTGTAAATAATGCTGCAATGAACATAAGGGTGCACATATTCCTTCAAATTAGTGTTTCGGGTTTCTTCACCTAAATTCTGAGAAGTGGAATCACTGGGTCATAGGGCAGTTCCATTTTTAAGTTTTTGAGGTTAGTTTATCTTTTCAAAGGTAAAAATGAGAAGAAGTGTATTTTATATATTTTTACATGTTTACTATTTCTGGAGCTCTTTAACCTTGTTTTTTTTTAAATTTAAATTTCTTTCATGTGAAGAATTTTCTTAAATATTCAATGTACTGTAAGTGGGTTGGTGATTGATTATCTCAGCTTTTGTTTGACTAAAAATGCCTTTTTACACCTTCATTATTTAAATATATTTTCACTGAATAGAGAATTACAGGTTGACAGTTTTTCCTTATAATACTTTAAAAAATTGTCTTTCTGGTTTGAATGTTTTTGAAGAGAAATATGTGGTCATTCTGATCATTACTCCTTTTATATGATGTATTTTTAAAATTTGGTTGTTTTATTAGATTTTTTATTCCTGGTTTTTATCCATTTGATTAATATGTGCCCTGGTAAGGTTTTCTTTATATTCTTCTGCTTAGGGTTTGTTAAGGGTATTTGGTGGGGGGGGGGTATTTAAGATTATGGTTTTCATCAACTTTGGAAAAATGATTGCCATAAGTTTAGCCCTTCTTTCCTTTATTCTTTTTCTTTTGTACAGCTTTTTAGAGCTCCTTTCTTTCTTTAAAGGATTTTATTGTTTATGATGTTACAGTTGAAGCCCTTATTTCTTAAAATAAGTTATTCTCTGATACTCATTTATCCAGGTTTTCCCCAGTTATTTGTGTATTAGACTGGTTGATATTCTCCCACAGGTCACTCAAACTCTGCTTGTTTTTTCTGTTTGCCTCATTGTACATATATCCTCTTGTTATGTCTTTAATTTTACTGATTTATCATCTGCAAAGTCTAATCTGCTGTTTGTCTCTCTCTTTCTGCAAAGTGACCTGAATACTGGTAGTATGCCAGGGAATCACTGTCCTGTACTGCCTATTCTCTATAGTCTGAAAGAGTAATTTTGTAAATTTCAGTTTTCTAGTTTTTTAATGCAGGAGTGTATTTCTTTTGGGGGCAGAGTGAAATTATTCCCTCAGTATATTTTGATATTTTCTTTATATTGATCTTGTGTTGTCATTTTTGACATTCACCTGTATAAACAGATATTTATTGGCAATCTATTCCTCTAGATTCTATAGAAACAAAAAGATGAATCAGAATCTGGCTCTGTCCTTAAAGCACAAGATAACTATATAAACAAAAATGCTATAAAATAAGACAGGGTTTGTGGAAGAAGAATAGTGGGAGTTTCATCAGAAATATGTATGTGGTGCAGAGGAAGATACACACTTGTTTTACTGACACCAGAAAATCTTTTTAAAGAAGATGATTTTTTAAGATGCAGTTTCTTTAAACTGATACATTGGCTTCAGAGTGCCAGGTTCATTTATGTTATCCCTCAATAAATTTCCTAACCTTGGGTTACAAAGACAAACAGATATGGTGCATCCCTTAAGGGGCTGGAGATTTAGCAGAGGAAAAATGTATAAGTAAGTAAATTTAAGGAAGTGTTCTGGACTGAGTAGGAAATGATATGTGTTGAATTTCAAGTATTGGGGAAGAAAAGGCTAAGACTAGCTGAGCAAGCAGGAAGTCTCAATTAAAGAATTATTCATGATGCTGATTTCAACAATTGAATAGTTCTTGGCTGCATAGGTTGGGATAATGTGTTGTGTGGGTGGAACACCATGGGGAAAAATGGAAAAATCTCAGAGACATGAGTCATATTGTTGTGCTCCATAATCTAGAATAAATTTGAAATACAAAAACCTCAGAACGTGTTGGAGGTGAGTACTGGTAGAGAGAAGACTGCAATGGACAGTTGTGTAGGGTTGAACATTATTCTGTGAAATTCCATTGACTATTGGTTAAGAACAGTGAGATAAAATCATTACTTCCAGATGTTCTCCTTAAAGATAGGCATGACTAGTGGTGCCCTACACCAATATAATCAATAAAAGAGTAAGAAGCTTTGGGGGAAATTAATTACATTTCAGACATTTAGGCTTTAAGTTCCCAAGGATGCATCTACTTAAAGAAATCCAATACACCTTTAAACATAATGTGTTCTCATTGTAGTTTATGGAAGAAGTTGGACAAAGGCAAAGTTCGGGATTTATGAGCAATAGGTTGTTGCCAACACCATTAGTAGAAATGAACTAGTGTAGAGGAAACGTGAAGAGAAATAGATGAGCTACAAAGTAATTAGCCCTAGTTGGGGGGTGGGGGGAATGGTTAAGGAAATATGAAAATTGTGTCTGGGAAGCCAAGGGAATTAAGAATTTCTAGAAAAAAATTTATCTGTGTCATAGGCTTACATTTCATGTGTGGTAAATAGGAAGGGCAATATGCTGGACTGTGTAGTTAGGAGGTGAGCGGTAATATTTTCTAGTGGAGCGGTGAGGGCCCAGTTCAGATGGCAGCAGAAAGAGAAGTGATCGAGACCAAGGCTGAAGACTAAGCACTTCCCAGGAAACCTGGATGCAACAGGAGAAAGAAGGCGATGGTAACAAAGAGGGGCACTGGGTAGAAAATTATTATTTTTAGAAGGCAAAACACTTGAGTATAGTTTAGCCATTGTCGAAAGAACCAGTAGAGAGGGAGAGATTGAAAATTTAGCAGGAAATAGTCTTAAAGCGGTGTGGGTATGGTGAAACCATCTCTTTCATACACAGCCGGTGGGCGTATAAATTGGTATAATCTTTCTGAAAAGCAACTTGATAATGTGTGTAAAGAGCTTTAAAAATATAGCTTTTGACCATGTAAGTCCACTTAGAAAATTCTACCCTGTGATAGATAGAATCAGAGATGCAGATGAAGGTTTATGTACAGGGATAATAATAATTACAGCATCATTTTAGTAATAGAAAATGGAAACAATCTTTATGCCCAACAAAGAAAGCATAGTTATATAAATTATAGTGTGTTCTTAGAGTACTATACAACCATTGAAATTTTACTTTCAAAGACTTAAGTTATTGGGGGAAAATGTGCTTGCAATATGCTGTTGAGTGAAAATGAAAAACAAAATTTAAAACGCTGATTAGAGAGTGTAATCTCAAGTGTTGAAAATGAAAATGTGGAATTTAAAATGGAAAATGTAAAAAGAAATAGGAAAACCTAGAAAACTGAGGAATGTTTCAGCAGTGACCTAGGGATTAGTTTTAGGTAGAGAAACCCTTCTACCTAAAGAAAAAGAGACGGATATTTGTAGATGTGGGGGAAAAAATTAAAAAATTTTCCCATTAAATGAGAGGCAAATCCTTCTTCTTCATCATCACAACCCCACAATATCAGTAACATATGAAGGACTAATTCTGCATCACATTTTATACAATATTATATATTTTTAGTGTCCTCTCAAGGACACTCCAGCGTCATCGCAAGATGTCGACTCAACACGGGAGGAGACAGATACCGGTTATAAGCTCATCCGATTGGCGAAGGAAACGAGCGCCAGGGGTCTCCTCTGACGGTGGGAGAGGTCATCGCACCTCACTGGACAGCTACCGTCTCGCCATGGCTCGCCTGCCCCACTGGGTGCGTGGGGATCAGAGAGGCGCCTCTCGAAAAGTGGGCCACAAAACACCCGCACCAGTTAATTCCAAGCAAACAACAAGAAAGAAGCCTCCGACTCTTCGCCTCGCTAGCTGGAACATCAGGACCATGTGCCCCGGACTTACTGCAGACCTTCCGTGGATCAAGGGTGCCAGGAAAACCGCTGTCATCGATAGGGAACTGGCACGACTAAACATCGACATTGCGGCTCTACAGGAGACCCGGTTGGCCGACAACGGAACTATCAGAGAAACCAACTACACCTTCTACTGGCAAGGGAAGTCTCCGGACCAACCAAGACAGCACGGTGTTGGGTTCGCTGTGAAGAACACGCTTGTTAACTCCATAGAGCTACCCACAGGAGGCACAGAGAGATTACTTACCCTCCGATTGTCAACAACTTTCGGCCCAGTCAGCATTCTTAGCGCGTATGCCCCAACCCTCTGCGCCACCACCGAAGAGAAAGAACAGTTCTACCATGCACTGGACGAAGCGTTATCCAAGATCCCCAGAAGTAACGCTCTCTATCTCCTTGGAGACTTCAACGCAAGAGTAGGAGCCGACCACATGGCCTGGCCCACCTGCCTTGGAAACTTTGGGAGAGGAAAGATCAATGAGAATGGTCAGCGACTGCTTGAGCTTTTGTGTCACCACGGCCTGTGCGTGACAAACACATTCTTCAAGTGCAAAGAGATCCACCAGGTGTCATGGAGGCACCCCCGCTCCCGTCATTGGCACCAGCTTGACCTCGTCATCACCAGAAGAACGGATATTGGCAGCACCCTCCTCACCCGCAGCTACCACAGTGCAGACTGCGACACGGACCATGCCCTCGTGGTAAGCAAGGTGCGCATAATGCCGAAGAGGTTGCACCACTCCAAGATGAAGGGTCGCCCACGCATCAACACCAGTTGTGCCAGCAACCCAGTTAAGACCCAGCAATTCATCAACAAGATGGAAGATGCACTCGGCGAGGGAGTGGCGGCAGATGACATTATCGAATCCAATTGGCCACGTCTCCGCGACGCCATATACAACTCCGCCATTATTGCTTACGGGAAGAAAGAGCGGAAGAACGCTGACTGGTATGAGGCTCACTGGGAAGAAATGGAACCCGTGATCGAGGCTAAGAGGAAGGCCCTACTGGCTTACAAGGTCACGCCCACTCCCAGTACACTTCAAGCTCTACGGGCTGCCAGGAACCAAGTCCAGAAGACCGCCCGCCACTGTGCCAACACCTATTGGCTAAACCTGTGCAGAAGCATTCAGGAAGCCGCCGATATAGGCAACGCACGAGGAATGTATGAGGGTATCAAGAAGGCAACAGGCCCAATCCCCTCCAAGATCGCCCCCCTTAAGTCCAAGACAGGTGAGGTCATCACTGACCAAGAACAGCAAATGCGGCGGTGGACCGAGCACTACCTCGAGCTGTACGCAACGAAGAACACCGTAACAGACACTGCTCTTAAAGCCATCCCAGACCTACCAGTCATGGAGGAGCTAGACACCCCACCTACTGCGGCAGAGCTCGGCAAAGCCATCGACCGCCTCGCTTGCGGGAAAGCACCAGGAAGCGACGGAATCCCTCCAGAAATCCTAAAGAGCGGGAAACCAGTCCTGCTACAGCCGCTCCACCATCTACTCTGTCTCTGCTGGAAGGAGGGTTACATCCCCCAGGATATGAGAGACGCCAACATTATCACCATGTACAAGAACAAAGGAGACCGCAGCGACTGCAACAACTACCGGGGCATCTCTCTCCTCAGCGTCGTCGGCAAAGTATTCGCCCGGGTCGCTCTTGCCCGCCTGCAGACCCTTGCTTCCCGCGTCTACCCAGAGTCCCAGTGTGGCTTCAGAGCTGGCCGATCAACAGTGGACATGATCTTCTCCCTACGCCAGCTGCAGGAGAAGTGTCACGAGCAGCATAAACCACTCTACCTCGCCTTTATCGACCTCACGAAGGCGTTTGATCTGGTCAGTCGAAGCGGACTCTTCAGCTTGCTACGGAAGATTGGCTGTCCACCACATCTGCTTGCTGTGGTCATGTCCTTTCACGACAACATGCACAGCACGGTGTCCTACAACGGCGCAACCTCTGAGGCCTTCCCAGTCAGCAGCGGAGTAAAGCAGGGCTGCGTCCTCGCGCCTACGCTGTTCGGAATCTTCTTCTCCATGCTCCTCCAATACGCCTTTAAGGACTGCAGCGAGGGTGTCTTCATTCACACCAGATCCGATGGCAAGCTCTACAACCTGGCCCGTCTACGAGCCAAGACCAAAGTCAAAGAGGTGCTCATCCGTGAGATGCTCTTCGCCGACGACGCAGCTTTGACGTCACACTCCGAAGAGGGACTCCAGCAGCTAGTCACTTGCCTTTCCCATGCATGCAAGGAGTTCGGACTAGCCATCAGCCTGACGAAGACGAATGTTATGGCTCAAGGCACGGGGACTCCCCCATGCATCACCATCGACGGATACACCCTGGAGGTTGTCAACGACTTCACTTACCTCAGGTCCACCATCTCGAGCTCTCTGTCAGTCGACTTGGAGGTCAACCGGAGAATCGCCAGGGCAGCCACAGTTATGGCCAGACTGAACCGGCGAGCGTGGAACAATTCCAGCCTCACTGAGAAAACCAGACTGCGCATCTACCAAGCCTGCGTACTCAGCACTCTCCTCTATGGCAGCGAGACGTGGACCACCTACGCAAGGCACGAAAGGAAACTCAACAGCTTCCACATGAGGTGCCTGCGACGCGTCCTGCATGTCGCCTGGCAGGATAAGGTCCCCAACACCGAGGTGCTGAAGCGAGCCAATATGAGCAGTTTGCATGCAGTTCTTAGCGAGAGACGCCTCAGGTGGCTCGGCCATGTCAAAAGAATGGATGCAGGCCGTATCCCCAAAGACCTCCTCTACGGCAAGCTAGCAGAAGGCAAGAGGATGACAGGGCGCCCAAAACTGCGGTTCAAAGACATCTGCAAAAAGGACATGACACAATGCTCCATCAATCTCAACACATGGGAAGTTCAAGCAGACGACCGCCTAGCCTGGAGGCTCGCGGTCAGGCAAGGTACGTCAGGTGCAGAGGCTGCGCGCAACGAGGAGGCGGTCCAGAAAAGATCGAGGCGGAAGCAGCGTCAGCAGCAGCAACAACAGCCATCTGCCTTCACCTGTACCAAGTGCGGCAGGGATTGTCACTCCCGAATCGGACTGCACAGCCATTCTCGGCGGTGCAGATAGACTCTCAGGAAGCTACGCCATCGTCTCTCGAGACGGATGGCTGCCGACGACGACGACGACGACAACGACGACGATATTTTTAGTATTCACAGTAGCTACTATTTAAGGTATGTAAACCAAGGCATGGAGAAGAAGTTACACACACTAAGACATAGCAAAGTTGAGATTCATACCCAGTTCTGTTAGTCTCCACAATCTAGTTCAAAGCCTTCTGGACTGAGAGAGGGGTGGGGCAACCTTAATAGGGAGAGACTTAAAACTTGCATAATCATCACTGTGAGGAAATCAAAGAGAGCTGACCAGAGACAACAAGAAAAAGACAGGGCTGACTGGTACTGAAGGTCTTCCTGAGATCATCTGTTTTGAACGTCACCAGTTGACAAAATTATATTGATTTTCTTCACATGCAGTTACATGCCTTGATGTAGGAGAGGAAAAAGGAGAAGATTGGATTAATTGAAAATGATGGTTTAGTAGGGATTTTCAGTGAAAAGAGGTGGTCTTAGCAATAAATGAAGCTGAATAAGATTTATAGGAATTTTATAAGGGGGTGAAGGAAAGGATAATGGGAAGGATGGAGAGAGGGACTGCAGTATTGGGGGTGGGGCACGGGTAAAATGAAAAGGGCTGAAGTGGAACGTTGATACAACTTTTGGCATCAGGAGGGTAGAACACTTGGAAGTTAGAGAGTATAGGTGAACTGCCCAAACTTCTGTGCCCAAATTTCTGTGATTACATCCTTGCTGTGATGGGAGAAATCGAGTGGAGAAAAAGACTCTGGTGCATGTTTCAATATGTTAGTAGATTAAATGGAGTGACCAGAAGCTCTCTAGATGATAGAAATGTGAGGCAAAGCAAAGGTGGGAAAGTGGGGTGACGTGAACCTCAAAAGATGAAAGGGGTGTACATAAGGATCAATAAACTAAAGCTCTAGTATCCACAAAGCGCAATACGAGAATGGTCCTGAACTTTATAGCTTTGTGGCATAGTATAAGGAGAAGAATTTCCTGTTGAAGAAGGTTATAGCCTCATGCTTTAGTACATTGCCTGATGCACAACTAATGCTGGATGCTGAATGTCATTATGTAGACAAATGAATGGATATGAAATTAATGGGTCTACACCAGGAGATGGAGGGATCCTGGGAAGAGGTGAGATGTCAGGGCATGGGGGCTGTTGACCTTGGAACAGGGGGTCCCATAGATCATAATGGAAAGCGCTTGTAGAGAAAACTAGAAATGGATGAACAAACATGATGGGCAAGTGCACAGAATAATAGATGGATGTGAGTGGTGCAGAGGTTTGTTAATTGGAAGGAGTGGTGTTCTGGCTTGTGGCTGAGGATAGCCGGCATCTCGGATGTGCCTTTCACTGACCATGTGGAGGATCTTAAAACTGGGACGTTGGAAGATTGAGTAATCTGAGAAGCCAGCAATGTTAGAAGCCTGCAGTCTTTGCTCAGTATTTAAATGGCAATGGGCAAACTTCTATGATGCTTTTTAAGGATAATTCTGCCTTGGGGATTGCAAATCATTGGCAGGTCTTCAAAGTTCTCCCTTCCCAGAGGAATTGTTGTGGCTTGAAGTAACTATGGAACAGGGTTTTATCTGGAAGAACTAGGCATCATAGAGCAGCTTGGATGAAACTACCAGTACCCTTAAGTAGAGCCCTTTTTACGTGGCTGGGGATGGATTTGGCTCTTTTGTCCAGTGTATCTGAGCCCTCGGTGGTGTAGCGGGGGACTTCTGGTTGCTAAAAGCCTAAAGCCTCAAGTCTGTCAATGGCCTGCTTCCTTTTTCTGCTTTAACATTTGGTGAGAGCCTCTGAGGTAATATAACCTTTTCTCTGTAGCTGACATGTCAGTAGGATGCATATAAAGTATGATAATACATATTCGTTCTGAGGCAGGTGGGTGGACTAAATGAATCACCTGAAGAGAGGAACACCCACAGCTCCCTCCCATTGTCCCTGAGGTAATATAATTTTCGAAAGGAAGAATTATTGACATCCAGTGAATTGTGAAATCAATATCTATATTATTTACTGAACACATGCTGGGCGTTTTTACCAGAATCATTGGTAAACACCTTCAATCATAGATTCCCCAGCTCCTTGGATGGGTTTGTGTTTTAATTAACATTCCTTAACTCCAGGAAACTGGAGGCAGATGGGAAACGTTGTTAATAATTCCACAGTTGATACAATCATTTCTGAAACACAGAAACAACTCATAGCTCACTGATTATTTCAGAGAACAAAGCACTCCAAATCATTACAAGTGCTCAGTGACATAGGAAATTGAGTAGTCCCGTGAATGAAGACTGGGTCAGGGGTAGAAGCCTTGGGTTTGAACTCAGGCCACCATTTACTAGCATGGAGATGAAATCTATACTCTCTTCTCTAAGCCGTTGTCTTCTCATCTATAAAATGAAAATAATTCTTATCCTTACAGGGTTGATAAGAAAAGTAAATTAGAAAATTTATTTGAATGAACAACGCACAATGCCTGGCATCAGGCCAGTCCTCAGTAATTCACTCAAGGTTCATATGTGTAATTCGTAAGGGCCCTAAGAGTTTATCAGTGCCCAGTATCCACTCAGTGTTCAGTCCTCATGATAATTCAGCTTTTCTTTAAACTCTTAAATCTCTGCTTTGAGGATCAAGGACAATCTACTTTTCAATCTAGCTTCTCAAACCTGAATTTCAGAAATCAGTTTAACTATTTCATAGAGCATTTTCCAATATATTTAATGCCAGACCTTTCTCCCCTGTAAAACCTATTAAACTCTTAAGGAATCACAGTTCTTTGGAACACTTTATGAAACACTGATATAAGGTTTCCATCCCCCTCCAATTGTTCATGGGTTGGAGTCAACAGCAGCAGCAAATTAACGCTTATTACAGGATGATTGTGAGCTAGGTTCTGCTTATGGATTTTTGACTACACAGTAGTCCCTCTCAATATCACAGTTCATTTATCGTGGCCTAACTGTATTGCGAGATTTTAAAAATATTATATTGAATTATTTATCATGGATTTTTCGCTATATCGCAGGATTTTGCAGTACTGTATACATATGTTGTCCAAGTTACGTAGGTTTAAGAGTGTATAATAAATGTAAGGTTCCTGTTTTGTGGAGGAGTCTAGAACGTAATACCCATGATAAGTAAGGGGATACTGTAAAGACTTACTTATTCTTACAGCATCCTTTGGGGGTCAGTACTGTTACCACCACCATCTTGTAATTAAAGAGACAAAGGCACAGAGAATTTAAGCATCTTTCCTAGGATGACAAAACTAAGAAGCAGTGGAAGATGGTTTGAAGACTGACAGTTTCTGTAATCCCAGTACTAACCTGGGGTTCAATCTGCTAGTGTGGTTCAGTGGCTGCCATGAGGAAATTGAAGACCAAGAATTAAAAAGAGAGCCCGCTGGGTTGGTCGACTCCTAAGGGTCAGCGAAAATGTGGAAGCTGGGGCAAAGCATTAGGAAGCCAGAGAAACAGAGCGCAAAACAGGAGCAGTGAGCTGAGAATAAATGGGGAGAAGTGTGAGGTGTTTTTTTTTTTTTGACTGCTGCACACTGTCTGTGGCTTGCTTTTATCTGTCACTTGTGGTCTTGTGTGTGGGTAAGCCTGCTGAGTTTAAATGGCCGGTAATGGGATGGACATCTTGGTTCAAATGAGAGAATTTCATTAAATCAGGCCATGAAACTCTATTTAATGTGTAGAGTCATACAATTTGAATTAAGTAAAAGCAAAGCATACTGGGTCAAATAAATATATCCAGGAAGGCAGCAGACATTGATACATCCTGTTTGGAGTCTAAAAATTCTTTCATGTGTAGGAATTTACTTACTGCATTGTGACGGATAAGCAGTGCTTGTTCCTTAGCTTAGGCCAAAGCCAAGGTCAGAGTCCTATTTTAGAAGGGTTTATAGCTTTGTGAATTTACAGTAAAATGATTAAAATGGATATATTTTTAAGACCTGTCATTCTCTCTGGGGTTAAGGAGGCTCCCCTATTGGGAGATGGGAACCCTATGATGGGTAAAATAATCAAATTATATTTGATTCACCATACAGAACATGTCATATGGTTTGGAGGACATTTGGATAGGAAGATTAAGCTGCTGTGGAATCAGTCCCTCTCTCCATCTCACTCCAGGGTACCTGATGTGAACTGATTTCCTCTTGACCCCTTGTTCATCATGCATATACTGTAAGAAGCTGAATTCTCAGTCAAAGGTGATGACTCCTCAGAGTTAAGGGGCCCCCTTGTGCTCATACACAGCCAAGAAGCTGTCCTCATCTGCTTAACTCATGCAAATGGTACATATTTTCTGTAGCCCAAACTCAAAATAATTTGAGAAATGAATGCTTCTCCTCCTTCCCTATCCCCATAGCATAACTCTGGAGAGTTGCCAAAGAGGGGGAAAATATCTTCCCAAAGTTGCAACCAAGCACCTGTCCCTGAGTGGAAGCACTCTTTGGATACCATTTAGGATGGACTGGATGAGGCAAGGAACCACTGCAGAAAAAGTGTGGCTAGGATGGCATCAGGAATCCAAAACAGGTTCCTTAAACTAATCCACTAGGAAGTAATTCCCTAAAATCTATCCAGTTTAGTCTCAACTGCACTACAGAGTTCAGGTTTAGGAACCTCTCTTCTTCCAGCCTTTCCAAGGCTTGGTGGTGGGTCCCTGTCCAGCAGAGCAAATGAATGAAGAATGTGCCAAAAGAGGAAAACCCTTCTCTATCATTTGGACGATGGTTGCCTCCCACTTCCTGCTCTTTAGTGCAGTAAGAGTGGTAAGTTGTCCAAGACCAAGTATAAGGTATTTGATGGTGTTTGGAGAATTGCTCATTTGCTGGTTTGATTTTTAATGAGTTGATTTGTAGCAAATTAATGTTTGGCTACATCGAACTTGTTTCCCACCAGCCTTCCTCCTTCGTGAGGGTCACAGACTGGTGTGGATGAACGTGGGACCTCTTCTTCTGTATTTTACGGCACTGGACTCCTTGTTTAACCTTCAAGTTATCCTTCTCGGCCCTCAGCGGCTGAGTACCTAAGCCATGAGCAGTGTTGTGAAGGTTTCTCATTTCCAGGGCAGACCTGTCATCTCTCTCTAGTTTGGCAGAGTCTACCCTGGAAAGATTTCTCTTCTGAATTCCTAAGCCTAAGGGGTAAGAGCCATATCTGCCACTGAGAGAATACCTAATTCAGACCCCCTCTGTTGTTCTGGTTACTAATGCTGAATGACAAACCACCCCGCCACTTAGTGGCATAAAACAGTGACACTTTAATTATGCTCATGGCTCCTTGGGTCAGTGCTTCAGATAAGACCAAGCAGGGGTTGCTTGTCTCTATTCCCTGATGTCTAGGACCACACAAGGAAAGATTCTGAAGATAGATGTGACTTGAATGGCTGGGTCTGGAATCATCTGAAGGTTTCATTACTTACATATCTGGATCCTATGCTGAGAAGAGTTAAACGTTGGGCTCAGTTGAGACTATCTACCAGGACAACTGCACATGACATCTTCATATGACCTGGCCTTTCTCACAGCATGGTCATTTCAGGGTAGTAGGATCTCTTCCATGATGTGCTGGGATCCAAATTCATGTGTTTCAGTAAACAAGGTGGGAGCTGCATGGTTTTTGTGACCTAGATTTCAATACCACGTATATTCGCTTCTGCTCATATTCCAAAAGTTGTCATAACCTGCCCAATGTCCAGTAGATAACTATACACTCCCACCTCTTACAGGCAAGTAGCAGAGAAATGCTGGCTATGTTTTAAAACTGCCACATTTGGTGACTAGCAATACAAAGTAATGAGATTCCCTTTCAACAGGTCCCAGTATCTCTCCAAATAGACATGTGTTCTTTAGCACAATCTACCTGGGACCTAGACAGTTATTCTAGGGACAGTTCCATGGCTTAAACAAAATCTCAAGGTAACAGCTCAGGACCAGTTTGGGAGGCTCAGGAGAACACCAGCATCATTAATTTGTAGTCATTCTTCTCTTTGGGTGCCAAAGGACATTCCCTAGCTTCATCATCTGTTTTGATCGCTGGACTTCATGGGGTGTACTTTAGCTGTCTCCAAATTCAACAAGGGCTTTGTGCTGCCTCTGGAAATGTTCACCATGAAACGTTGGGACCAGTGGGCCACATCATAAAAAAGAAATATTAAATATGGGTGTTGAGTCTGGTATTGCTCTTAGTGATGCAATCACATGAAGCTAGTTGCAGGAGACCATGTGTAAATCAGATACCAATTGACTAATTTATATGGAGAACTATACTAGCTAAGGATACTTTCATTCACCAACTTTCTCAGTCTTTCCCTAGAGGCATTCTGCATAACAAAGCAAGCAATAATTAGTAAGCTATTTGGTAAGTATTGACCAAAACTCTGGAAGGCAGGTATGATGTCATGATTAACTTGTACACTCAGATGCCTAGCCCTGTCTGTTGTGTGTGAGGCTCACAATAAATGTTTGGTGAATACATAGAACAATACTTTAGAGTGGTAGAGATTTTAGGGAGCAAGTCATCTGATGGCTTGCAAACATGCCTAAGGTTCTTCAATAGGGGATCTGGGGATCGCCTTTGGGATAAGTGGGCAGGAAGTAGCAGGGGCCCTAAGAGCTGCTCCTCTTCTGTTTGTTTCAGATATTAGGACTCTTACTGAGATTTAAATTTTGACAGGCATTCTACCGATACCAAATATCAGCAGCTAATAATAGAAAATATTGGCAATAATAATGGTTATCAATGAGGAAACTGAAATTCCAAATAATTATGTAATTTTCCCAAAGTCACTCAGTTAGTTAGAGAATGAGCTGGCATGCCAACTGGAAGCCTCCCACTGCAAGACCGGACCTGCTTCTAGTGTGCAACATGCTCATGATTGATTCCCTGGGAAGCTGGCCTCTAATTGCAATGAAGTTCTCCATCCATCTCTTGACAATTGCATTTGGCATCTGTCCAGAACCCTTTTGCAGCATTTTCCTTTTCTTTCTGAGAAGCCACACTTGACATTTCTTATAGACTTTCCTCCTGCCCCAGCTTTTTCCTCTCCCCCCACCCCGAGCCTCATTTATTCACTTTTTAATTCCTTGGACAGCCTCACAGGCAAGTTATTTTCTGGTGCAAAGACAAAAGGAGCAAGGAGGATATATTGAACAAGCAGGCAATAAAATCCAGGCAAACCCTCATCCTAAAACACCATTTTCTTTAAGCATTGTTATCCCCGCTATTGTTCATCCTGTTCTATCCATTTCCTTGAGCTGCCATCTCCTGTTGATCCTTTAGAGGTCAGAGCAGTCCTGGTAGCTTGCTTGCATGTAAAAAGTACAAACCATTGCCCCATAAAAGCTTTTCTCGGTCATCTTTAGCTGGCTGTGCAACTAACCTTGCCGATCACACTACTGACTGTCCTACCTGCAGTCAGTTGTGAGTGTCAGAAAAGTGGAGTGGGTCAGAGATGAAAGTGCTCTGAAATCTTGAAATCTTGGAATCTTATTTTACCCACAGCAAGACCGACACCCAGAGAGGGGGAGTCACTTCCTCAAGGCCACATAGCTAATTAGTGTATGAGAACTGGGTCTCCTGATCCGTGGTCCAGGACTCTATTAGCAATAGCAGGCTTATTTTTGTTTCCAGGCTAAGGCAATGCCCTCCAGATATAGCTCTGGGAGTGACACAGGCTCCCAGTACCACAGAAGACTACTGATGTCCTGTGAGCCAGACATGGCACCCAACTTAGCTGAAGTCAAGTGCAGCACACACACCTGGAGGGTTGTGCAGATCCCGTGTACATCAGTGAGGACAGAGACACAGCTCGCAGTATTGGGAGCTGAGTTCTCTAGCTGTGCCAGCAGCCTGCCACTGTAACTCTTCGTTATGACAGGTAACTGGGGCATTAGCAGTGTGCTCGCCAGAACAAAAGAAGGTGGGCACAGATGGTATAGGGACCACAGACAGGTGTTTCTGGTATGCCCAGTGAAGAGATGAGTGATGACTCCTGGTGTGATACAGTAGTTTGAAGGCTTATTTTTTAAGTAGCAAAAAGCTTTATTTATTTTTTTAAGATGGAATCTTACCTGGAACTCCAGTGCATAAAATGGATAAAAGCAGAGTTGCTCTGATTGAATATGGGGAGAGAATAACATGTCTGTCCTGTCAGCTCCAGGCAACAGAGTTTGGATAGTAATGATCCAGGAGGACTTCTGTTGCTAGAAGGAATTTTGGAAATTTCTAGTGATGCTATTGGTTCTCATAGTGATCAGAGGGGGTACTATTATTATTTTGTGGGAAGCAGCCAAGGATGTCAGAGGTAGAGGACAGTTCTAGACATTGAAGACTTGTCCCATATATTCCGTGATTCATGTGAATATCTCCCCAGACATTCATGCAGGTGAAAAAGCAATTTGTAAATAGCTGAGCCTAAAACCCAACACTGTTTAACAAATGACAAGTAGTATTTATTACACAGTTTTCATATGCACTGCATTTTTCAAAAATGCTGCAACTAGGGTACTTGGGGGAAGAGTGTACTTTTTTTGTTTTATTGGATGTTTCATTAGGAATTGCTCACCAAGAGACATACAGAAAGAATAAAATGAAGGATTCTGGAACCAGCCTGCTTAGCTTATGATCCCAGACCCTAACTTAGGAGTTGTGGGTGTGACTTTGGCCAAGGTACTTAACCATTCTGTGGCTGCTTCATTAGCTATAAATTGGAGAGAGTAACCATGCCTACTCAAACTGTTGGGAGAATTAAATGATCCAATAAGATAATGGACTTAGAGCAATTCCTGGCACAAAATAAGTGCTATGACTTTATAATGGGAAATTGTATCACTATGGCAATACAACTGTGGCTCCAACACAATTACACCTGCGTTGTTCTGCAGAGCCAGCTGTATTCCTGATGATTATGATATGGATATGGATATGCATATTTATGTCTTCTTTAAAAGTATGAACCATAAGAAAAAGTTAACTTACCAGGAGTAAGCATCCAACTGCCTTATTATGTTGTCTAGGGTAGTCATGCCCAGCCTTTTACATATTGGGTATGTATTATTTTATTATAAATACTTTTTTGGTATCTTAAATTTGTGCTAATTTTTTAAAGATTGTACATATAGGTAGGATTTTTGTTGTTGTTGTTTGTTTCTTTACGGTTGCCAAGATAGAGAACCTGATTTCAAGTTGCTCAAAGTCCAGTGTTTTCCTGGTATAGACAAATGAAACACCTGAGAACTCAGCAATATTAGCATTGGGTGTGAGATAAGGGAGGTGTGCTATGGGCATGAAGGGTGTTGGTTCGCAGCAGCTTGAATCCAAAGGCATTGTAAAGAAAAAGATTACATATATCTTTGTGCATTTCCAGACTGTCAGATTTCTCCCCTTTTCAAATTAAATTGGGACACACAATAGGCCTTTCTGAATGCAAATGTTACCCTCTATGCCACTCATCACCCCTCCGACAGGTTCTTCTGAAGAGTGTAATGAAGAATAGAGCTTGGTTAAGGCTTTCTAAACTTCATCCAATACAAAGCAAGTAATACCTAACCATTAACGAGGGTTTACTCTAAGCCAGGTGAACCTAAGATTCATCTAAATTCATCATGCATCTAAAATTCAAATATAATCACATCACTTTCCCACCTAAAAGCCTCCATGGCTCCCTTTGCCTAGAATCAAGAGGGTAACATCCAATGTTCTCTGTGATATCTTAGACTGTCTATGACCTGGTCCCATCACCTTCATTTCTCACCTTCTCTTGCCTTTAATTATATATTTCAGCCATATATATATAGATCTCCCGATGACCTCTTTTCACATTTTTGTCTTCATCTTTTTAAATTACCCAATATCTACTTTTTATTTACTTACTCTTTGAACACTTGGCTCCAATGTCACCCCTTCTAGGACATCTCCTGTTTGCTATAGGCCACTGGTGCTACCTGTCCTATGTACGTACCTGGCAGCTTGTGCATCTTTCTAACCAGAGGTTGCCACAGTGCATTGACATTTACTAACCTGTGAACTCCTCAAGGACAGATGTCCTGCCTCCCTCGTTCTGGTATTGCCAGCATCTGGCAGAGTAGAGCAGAGTGGATGCTCAGAACATGTTGGCAAAGCAGTCCTGATCCAGAGGTTGTCCCACGCATCAGTTAGGAGCTCTGACTTTGGCGCTCAGATCTTGTATTCCCAGTTCCTGCTGTGTCACCTTGACAAATATTTTCATAAATTCTTTGAGCCTCCACTGTCTCATTTATGAAATGATAAAAATAGAACTATCTTCACCATGGTTGTTGTGATAATTAAACATAATCATGAACTTAAAATACATAGCAAGCTGTTTCTCACCTAATTGTCACTTATAAATATTTGTGGTCATCGATTCTCATTGATATGTTTAGAAAAGATTATACCCAAATCCAAGACAAAAGCACATCTATTTAAGGCTACAAACCCTTCAGAGAAATTTTCCCAGGTTTACTTCCTTGCCATTTGCTAGCATTTGTCAATCTGAACAGTCAGAAAACTGCAGGGAAAATGGCTCTGTACATGGATCACATTATCTCCCACTTGTTTTTTATTCTCTTTTCAATGGTTTCTTTCTCTGTGCTTAAGAGAAGATTATAGACTTGGAAAGGAATTCAGAAAGTTAAGGGAAAGTTGCCTGGGGAATATGAATAAAATTGAGCCCAAGATAAAATGATCAAGCCTGCCACTTTTTCAGTCTTGCCCCCTAGAACACACTTTAAAACTATGTCAGTCTGTGTTTTTTTTCTGACTTATTCTCAGGTCTTTATGATCCACGGAGCCATGTTTCCCAGCTGGTGAGCTGGAAATAAATGGCAGACGTATGATATTTCCCTTAAATGATATAGATTTTAAAGAACTGAAAATAATTCCAAATATTGTATTAATATGATATAACAATATAATAACAACCATATATTGTTTGCCTACTGTGATAAGCATTTTCCATTTTTTATTACATTCAGTAATCACAACAATTCAGTGAGGAAGTTACTATCATTACCCTCATTATAGAAAAAAAGAAACTGAGACTTGGACATCTTAGGATTTGTGCAAGATCGAAAGTTATAATAAGATGCTAAACCAATTCTCTGTGATTGCCAAGGTCACACTCTTCATCAGTTCACTGAACAGACACACACACATCAGACATGTTCCTATGCATGTACATGCAAACATGTGTGAAAGCAGTAGATGTAGGCTCCTGAGTATATAGAGCTGCAAGTGGAGTACAACAATTTTTTTTTTTTTTGCTTCACATTAAGTCCTTGTTGAGTCTTGTCAACAAATAAAAAAGAAACAAGGTTTAAAATATTTATTTAGGATTCCCAGTCAGGGCACATGACTAGGTTGCATGTCAGGTCCTCAGTTGGGGGCGCGAGTGAGAGGCAACCACACAGTGATGTTTCTCTCCCTCTCTTTCTCCTTTCACCTCTCTCTGAAAATAAATAAACAAACAAACAAACAAATAAATAAATTATTTTAAAAAATATTTATTTTGGCCTGTTCCTTGAGACCACAAAGTTCAATTGAGTTCAATTTCTTTAGCATCAGTCAATGGGGACAAGACTGATTTTTTTTTTCTCAGTTAGTCTTTGAACTGTCCAGGCTCTCAGAAGGAAGATACAATGTACACTGTCTGTTTTTTTTAGAAACTTCTCTGCCCAGCTGTGGCTGACTGTTCAGTTAACACTTCCAGTTACTGGAAAAATTTAATTCATTCATTTTCCTGATGATCAAATCTCCTTCCTGTCTCCAGCTTAGTTCATCATTAGTTTGATTGTACTTGCAGATATCAGAGATACTGCTTATCAACTTGCTTTCCCTTAATGTACATTGTTGAACTTTAAAAACTTGGAGCATTGCAACATTATTTTAACTCCTGCCACTGAGCACATAATTCTTTTGATTATTATTGAGTCATAAATTATCCTCTGGCCTTTAGTCACTGCCAAGTTTGCTGTTAGCTATTAAGAGCACATTCTGAGATGCCTCTTGGAAAGTAAAATTCCCACTGTTTGTTACATGTCTTGTTATCTCATTATACTGAGAGGAGAATGACCAGGGTAATATTGGAATCAAATCAGATGGGTTGGAATGAAAAACTAGGGAGCAGTACATAGAAAAATAATGAAAAAGCTCTGCTTTTCTTGGATAATATGTACAATCTGTGTTGTTGATGTTTGCTGAGATGACAGGAATGTCCAAGAGAAAACAATCAAATAGGAAATGTTGCTAATAATTTCTTCCTTCCTTCCTTCCTTCTTTCCTTCCTTCCTTCCTTCCTTCCTTCCTTCCTTCCTTCCTTCCTTCCTTCCTTCCTTCCTTCCTTCCATTTAAGCCATCCATGTTAATACCAGTTTTGGATGCTTACTTTGTATGAAGCACCGTGCAAAGCTCCCAGATTTAGAGAATGGAAACATACAGTTAATCAAACTCAGTCTTAGCCTTAAGTTGTTGTTGTTTTCTAATAGCAGAGGAGGCGAAAGATGCAGGCAGAAAGGTAACTAACATCCAAGGTGAGGGAAGTGTTCTGCCATCCAGAGGCTCAGGTAAACCTACAAAGTTAAGAGGAGAGATTCTCCCTGCCGGGTAGGGAGGGAATCTTTATGACTATGGCAGCCTTTGAACTGAACTTTTTAAAAAGATGCGTGTGTTGGGGATGGGGACAACATCCTAGATGGAGGAATATAGAACAATAGAGAGATGAGAAATCTCATGTTTTCATTAGTTTCCTCATTCCTGCTCCATGTCTCCGGGGCTCTAGGCCAGTCATCTTTGAGCCCTAACCTCTTCTGACCCTTTTCCACTGATTTTTCCCAGATCTAATTCATTTGTTTGTGTTAGAAGGATATTCAGAGCCTTCTAGGTGACCAACTGGCTCATCTATTGATTTTTCAACATGAAAATATCATTGGTCTATATTATTCATTTGAGGTTATTTGTTCATATTTTAGGGAAAGATTTATGAATTTATGAAAGATAACCTTAATTGTACTTATATAACATTAGATTATTAGGGTTTCTTTTCTTTCTTTCTTTCTTTTTTTTTAAGGAAGGAAGGAATACTTTCAATTTTCCCCTGATTAGAGGGATAACTGTCATCTTAGCTAACTTGGCATTCCCTTTGTCAAATGTGATTGGGCACAAGAAAACCTGGAGAAGGATCTGGATTTTGGGGCAAGATAATTTATATGTAACTGGGTCTTTTGGGGAGCAGGGGTGGGGAGACAAATGAGTTGGGAGAGAATTATTAGGTTTACCTGAGCACTCTGTAGAATGATACATTAGAGTCAAACTAGGCTTAGAGCTCAAATCTTTCTACTAACTATATTAAAAAGAATAAAATATTTCTTAAAATTTCACAAATCTCTGTTCTGACTTGTGGAATGCTGTCTTTTTCTGTGTGAGGGATAAGGGAAGGAAAATAGAGTATTTTCTAAATAACATTATGTACCATGTACTAGTTTTAAGATATTTCTCCTTTACAAAACTATCTCTTAGAATATCATCCCACTCATATTAAATTGTAATCTCAACACAGACCTATGAAATTCTGTATAATCTGGCCTACATTGATCTCTTTCTTCTCATCTCCTGCCTCTGTCACCATTAAATTAATTTAGCTGTATTGGCTTTCTTCTTCATTGACTATAATAACTTCATTTCTTCTTTGAAGTTTTGCACTTTATCTTCTGCCTGGAGTTGTCATTGCCCCTGAGAGTCTGTGGTTCTCACTCTTTCTTCATCCTGGTCTCTGCTCAGACAAGCCTCCCTGACTACCTGGTGTAATATAGATTTTCTCCCACCACTGATCTGGGCTGCTTTCCATCCGATTCGCTTTCTCCATCCCATTTAAGACTTATTAACATTATGGTATATAGTAACAGATTTATGATCTGGGCTCCTCTCTACATTGTAAACATCGAGGAAACACAGACTTCTTCATTGCTTACTGCCAAATTCCCAAAGTCTAGAGCAATACCCAGCACATCGTGAGCATTTAATCAAAATTTATTTAATTTGCATTAAATATTGCTGTCCCTGATTTAGAGGAGCATATTGTGGTCCATAGAGATTGGAAATTTACTCAAGATTGCCAGGTGGTACTGAAGCAGCTGAGAATTAAACTATAAAGCTCCTTAACCCTTTCCTCCAGAATAACTTGAAAGTGCATGCCATGGTAAATTCCTCTCTTGTATTGTAGAGTTTGACATAAGTGCTATCTTCCTTCCACAATACCTCTGTTATAATTGGGTGTTTGTTTTTCTCAGTTCCCATTTCAATAAAATCTAATCTGGGTTGTCATCTTTTGTAGAATAGCTATGGTGAGTGACTACATATGGTAATCATTAATGAATGCACAAAGTATATTAACTATAGTTAATGCAACTAACACTGAAGATGATTCATCCTCCCTCCCTCTCCCTTCGTCCCTCCTATTACTTGACAAAGCCTTTTCACATCTCTTATCTCAATTCAAAGACTATTAGAGCTGGGTGACATCTCAGAGAATAAGAGTGGAAAGGGATTCTTTCTGTGTCATGAATTGTATGTCCCCTGTAGTGTGTCTCCACATTCTTTCTGATATGGCCAGCAGCCTTACAACCTGCATGTGAGAAAAACTAAAGAAAAAAAAGCTAAAAGCAAAATCTCTCTTAATGCCCTAAATGTTTCCTTTGCCTCATGTTACTATTTGTTATAACCCAACTTCCCTGAAAGCTCTTCTATTTATTTTATCTATGCTTTTTAAATTATGTGGAGTCATGATGGGGCCATATCTCAGTGCCGTTTTAATTGGAAATATTGATGTCTGAAGTTGCGCCCTGCCGGGAAAATTTTAATTATGATCCACATGTCCCCAGTCTGAATGGTTAATGGTTTTGTGTTAAATTATGATGTCATTCATAGCTATCTGTTACTTCCCACCCATATAAGGGGAATACGCGTCTGCATCCTTTGTCACATCACTTACCGTGTTCCCTGTAGGCACCATTGGCAAAACTGGCCATTGGACTTGCTTTCACCATTAGTATGAGTGTGAATAGCATCTAGGTTGCATCCAAGCAGATGCTCCCTATTACAAGAAGAAGCTTGTGATACCAAGGGGCTTCTCTCTCATCCTGATGTCCACAATTAGAAGAAATGCGGAACAAATTCACAGTAGACCTGGAACAGAGCTTGAGCTGACTTGCAGCCTTATGTAATATGTGCAAGAAACAAATGTTATATTGTTTTTGTTGTGGTTAATTGAGAAATGTTGTGTTTGTTATCTATAGCACAAACTAATAGAGATTCATAGAAGGAAAAAGAAAGAATTATAGAATCTCAAGGTTGAAGATACGTCAGAGGTCACTGAGTCCTGTATCACACTTATTCTAGAACATCATAACACATTGCCATCCAGCCACTGCTTGAAAATCTCTACTCTCAAAGAGCAACCCTGTCAACTACTCCAGCATTTTAGGAACTTGTCTTACTCAAGTAATATTTTAAAGGTATTGCTACCTCCATGACATCATCCAAGTTGTACCTGCACAATTAATTACATATGATTCCTCTTCAATTAAACTCTTAAATAAATTTACTTTTCAAGGATACTTGTTATCATTACCAGAAATGTTTTAATTGCTTGCTTTAAAAAGAAGGTCATCTGATAAAAATACATACTATGGAAAGTAGACATTATTCATTCCAGCTATGCCTTTCTCTCTCTTTATTAACAAAAATTATTAGGAAGTCTTAGAGAATTGAGCCCTACTCCTTGTCACTAGGAAGATAGAGAAATTAATAAAGGGTGATCTAGGGCTGTTCAGTGCCTATCCCATTTGGGGACCAGCAGGAGGACCGCAGAAATTATACTGGGTGGAGCAAGGACAGTAGTGCTTCACTCAAGGGACAGTTTTTAAGACTGAAACTTTTTAAACAACTTTTTAATGATAATATATTGCTATCATGGATATTTATTGAAAAGTTGATAAAATTCCAATTATCCTTCCACTTTTGTAACATCACCTCTCCCCAGTCTTAGTCACACCCCTCATACCCCCAATGAAGATCTCCAAGTCAAGCAACATTTTCTTATTTGCTATCATTCCTGTCACTCTGCCCCAGTCTCCTACCTTGGCTGTTCTCCTTCTTGTCAAGTTCCCTCACTGTGGTGCAGAGAGTGAAACTTATGTTTGAACAGTTTTATTGGTTCAAAAACTACTTGAGTAAAATTCACTATTTTTTCTTCTATCTCCCAAATTTATTTAGCACATAATGGGAGACTTTGAAAAACAACAGATGACTAATCATCAACTCTCTTTGGTCTAACTGCAAAAGTCCTTTCCTTTCTGAAGTATACAGCGAACTTTTCCTGAAACTTTTACTGTTAGTGTTGGAATCAGGGAAAATCTCAAAGCCATTCTAAGCCCAGGGGCTACTTTTGGTTTAACCATTCAGTTACCAAGAAGGGATCCAGGGCTGCTGTTTCTGCAAATTGCCTCCTATTCCCATTCAAGAAGAAATGCAAATCAGTCAAGTGTAAGATTGTACATAGCAGCAGGACCTAGTCAAACAGGGTGGGGAAGAAGGACAATTTCACTGTCTGGGGAGCACCTGCTGTCACACAACCTGGCAGACCCTTTTGTAAGTGAAGCTATTAGACTGTCCATTTGACTTGACACCATCCGCACAGACCTGCTAAATTGTCACACTTCTCTGACAGAAAATCCTGCACAGTAATTCCGTCTTTGAGTTAAAATAACTTTCAGGTCTCTGTCTACAGGGGAAGTGTCTGGACTGCTCAGCAATGAACACCTGATTTAAGCTCCTCTGTATGTGTCATGGGAAGGAGAGTGTTCTTCTCGCCTCCAGGAAGTGCTCATTAGCATATACATGTGCCTAACCAAGAGCACTCGAGAGGGGAAAGCAGTAGTTCAGCCAATTATAATGTTATGGTGTTCTGATCCTCTAAAAAGACTTAGTTTTAATAGTTTTTTCTTTAACATTCCCCTCTTAGACTGCCTGGGCTCGAACTGATTTTTACTATTGTGGCTTGCTGCTTTCTACCCTTCTTCCCAGCTTCTTTTCTGGCTCCTGGCTATATAAGCTTGGACAGATCACCAGTCACTTAACATCTTTGAGCCTCAGTTTATTTCTCAACAAAATGGGAATTTACAGTGCCTTCCTCAAAGACCATTGTAAATATCAGTGAAATCACATATGCAAGTCCCCTAGGATACTGCCTGGCATGTATATGCTCAAGAAATGGTGTGTAAATCAGAATTAGACTGTATGAAATATTAAATCATGTTCCTTTAATGTGAATGCCTCACAGGTAAAATCTGTCCAGATTCACAGAGCCTATAGGGCAAGCCCACACGGTTTCTATTTAGATGAGACTTAATGACTATTGAAGAAAGCTCAGAAAAGAGCAGCGAATATAATAAAAGGTCCATGAGGTTATGCCTCTGAGGAAAAGGTTAGAGGAGATGGGTTCTTTAGTCTGGGCAGGTGAAGATTACAGCATGACTTAGTAATGGTCTTCACGCATGACTGATGTTAGTAACTGGAAGTGACCGGAGGGTTGCATTAAAGTCGCAACACATCCTTCTCCTTCTCCCTAGACCTGCTAGATATTTCCTAAGAGCGCAAGCAGATGGAATAGACACCTATTGCTAACGACAATGGATCTGGAGGCTGGATTCGAGGAGAAAGCCCCCTGCCTGTGTACTTGTCCGAGTCAGGATCTAGATGGCTGGCCCCTGGATGTTTTTGAAAATGCGCTGCCTCCTGGACTCCAGGCAGTTTCCTTAAATCTGCCTACAGGCTGTGGTCTTGCCTCTTAACTTGAGGTTTACCCTCAATGCCTTAAACAGAGCCTGATTCACAGTGACTGTGTGACAGTACTTGCTCAAGTACTTTTATCTTTTGAAAAATGGAGGTAATATTCTACCCCTTCGGTTGATGCACATGACATATACTAACATGAAGAATGCTAGTTTTCTTAATAAAAACTATGGTAGTGGTGTAGTAATAGGAGAAATTGTACAGGAGGATCTGGATAACTTCTGTCTTCCTCTAGAGTGTAAACCCCGTGAGGATGGATTGCTTACTCGCTGATGTTTGATGTCAGTGACTCTCAATGGTGGCTGCACAGTAGAATTTCAAGGGAGCTTCAAAAAGAACACTGAGTCCAGGGACTCAGACCAGACTATTTGAATTCAAATCTGGGTATGGTGCAAGAACACTGCCATTTTTTATAACATGCAGTCAGGTTTGCGAATCAGTACTCTAGCTGAGTGTGAGACTAGGAGAATAGAGCGGGTAGCTAGTATGTATTTTGATCCCTATCCCAACAATTGTGAACTCCTGAGAGTTTCTGAATCATCTTGAAAAGAGTAAGAGTATGATTTATTTATAATACATTGGATTTTTAAAAATTCTTTTAACACTGAATCTCCATGGAAAACAGACACAGGATTCAAGCTGGTGTCTAAATATTTTATGCTCTCTAATATTTTTACTTATCTCCCATATAGATGACAGAAGCTGCTTCTTTCAAATATGTGGAAGGAAGGAAGGCTTTTGATGTCCATCTTTTGCAGAGTTTTATATTCTTCTTGACTTTTATGCCCAACATCTCTAACCGAAACACAAAAATGTGGATATATTATTTTTCTAGAGCCAGGGCCAGCATCTCACATAGAAGGTTTTGCATTGTTTAAATTTACATACCAGAGAGGTATCTGAATTTCTTCTAGGGCCACAAAAGTTTATAGGCCATAATGATATGTGTATGGGAGATCAGTATCTGGAGAATCTTAAAGGAATAATGAGCATTTGGCAAACAAATAAAGGATCCCATATTGGATATTCAAAATAATTAGCTAGAATAATACAAAAAGGGAAGAAGGAGACTGTGTGTATGTGTGACATTTAGATCATCCTTTCGTAAAGTAATTACCAAAATCCTGATCAGTGAAGGGGAAATTATCAATAAAAGGCGTTCTTTCCTCTCCCTCTTGTTTTCATGATTTCCTTAGAATATGGCCAAGCTTCCCACTTAAGAATCTAAACTGTTTCCAGGAAAAATATTGCTCAGCTGCAATTTACCACTGAGAGACAATGTACTGTCTTTTTACCTGTGGAACATGGTGTTTTTTAAAAATTATAACTGAAATGAAAACAAAGTTGTAGAGTTTTTAAACACTAGAAAACTTACTGTAAGGACTTTTCTGGACTTGTAGACCCCATTTGTTAAACAGTTATTGATTCTTATGACAACTGTTAGGCATCTATAATCTTTATAGAAAAAGAATGCCCAGCACTGCCTTTTTAATATTAAGTGTGCTCAGTAATTCTAACAGTTACCTGTTGGTGTAACTGTTCTGTACTAATGGCCCCACTAAAAGCCAGATTCAGGTGCCTGAAAATAGATCAAATCATCCTTTTTTAAAGTCGAAGAACTTCACTTGTTTAATTACTTAGAGGCCCAATCGCTTTATCCTTAAGTGTGGTTGGGAGAACCACATCTAGTGTTTTCTGCACATATCCCATGACCCCAAAGAGAGGAAACAAAAATGGCTCGTCTGAAGTGCATGCCCACTATGCGATTCCTGCAAAGTGCATCTTCAACAAGCTGAATGAATCATTAGACGGGGTTATTTAACATGGTAAGTGCCAAGCCTGTTTTGTCTTCCTCTCCATCTAGTATATATAGTGCCAGTCACCGGTGACTGACATGGTGCTTAACGTGCTAAGGTTACCCACCTAAATGTAGTCTGGAACTCATGAGTACAGTGATTTAAATATTGTGTCTAAGGCAGCGGTGCTATTTTGGCAGTAATCAACCTAGTGGTTTAGCTGCTGTGTATAAAGCTCCTGGCAAAGCAGTTTTGCACTGAGTATGGAGATGTTCTTACACAGTTTTCTTAAAAGGCATTTATAAAACTTTTTTCATTTAGATTTTTGCTCCTTATCTCTCCTCTTTACTCTCTTCCACTTCTTCCTATAGTTTTACTTACTCTCCTTGTAACTATCTGATATACAAATTTATAGATACACACTTCAAGAGTTTGTATACCTAGGTTTGTGTTTACATATATGTTTATATTATGTATATATGTGTAGCATTTATATATGTTCATGCATACATATGTAAGTGTATATTATCTGTACATAGATATACTTCATATATAGACATCTATGAATATATGAAAAGTCATAATAACAATACAAATAGCCAATATTTAACTTCTTTTGACATACAGAATGTCAATTTAAATTCAGCAGACTCAGTGATTTAAAAATTGTTAAATGATAGTGTGGAGAAACCCCAATATTCTCAACCTTTCCCTTATCGATAGGCATATCCTTGTTGCCTTCAGCAGCAGCAGTGCCTCAATAATTATCATTGTACATACATCCCAGATAACAAATGCTCTTGTATCTGAAGGAGATATTTTTGTTAGGATATAGATTTTTACCAGGGTCATTTGCATATACTATTAACAAAAACATAATTTTAATAATATTTTCTGATATTTGCAAAACTTCTAATTTTGTCCTGTAGGCTAAAAAATTTCTGAATAATAATAATCATAAAGTAGTGATGATATCTGCCTTTTTCTTACATAATTTTAGGGTTCAGCCATTGAGATTGGTGCTACTATTTTTGACAGACTTCAGATAATTCAGCAATTTTTAAATATTTCTAGATTATTATACAGAGTTGTTATTTGGAATGGTTACTAAAATTCATCAGATGTCTTAAGCATCTATTGTTTTAGAATATTATTCATACAAAATAGCATTTGTAATTCATAAACATGTTTGGAGGCATATAGAGTGAAAACTCATGAATAAAACCACTTAAAAAATAAGAGATGTTACCCATAATTTGAATTTATATTACTGTCTTTCACTGTTCTATTCTTTTTGTCCCTTATCCTTAAGTACAAAATCTTCCTAGATTGCATATTCATTATTCCCTTGCATTTAAAAATATTTAGTTTCAACACACACATAACATATATACTTAAATAAATGTTATATATTTTTACTGTTTTTTGAGCTTTATAAAAATAGCATAACCATATATATTTTGGGAAATAAATATGTCCACATCCTACCACCTTGTAATCCTACTCTTAGATATACACCAAAGAGATATTCATAAATATGTGTACAAGAGATATGTCGAAGGTATATATCATCAGTATTTTATATAATAGCAATTATCTGGAAACAATCTAAATGTTTCATAACAGAAGAATAGATAAACAGATTATGGTATATTCACATAACATAATATTATACATTATTACAAATAAATGAACAACAGATATTTCCAATAACATGGATGGATCTTTTTAATATAATTTTTATTAGAAAACAGCAAGTCATAAAAGGCTGCATCCATTTTTACCTCCAGTACCTAGAATCACTGCTTTGTTCCTACCATGAACTTTGTTCAGGTTATATCTGTTACAGTTTATTCTTATTATTAACAGTGGCATAATCCTGTGCTCTTAAAGTAGTGTTGAAAGGTTTAGTTATGTTTACAAACTTTGTGCGAAGTTTGGTGACCATGTGCTTTTTAGTGTGTAATCTCATTTGAATTTGATTAGCACCCTGCAAGGAAGGCATTATTTTCTCCATTTAGAAGAGGAAACTGAGGTCTAATATCATACTTAAAATTATTAAATATAAAACAGAACTAAAACATAGTTTCTTGCTTTTATTTAGTACTTTGCCCCCTGTATCATATTCTAATACCCAGGACATTTAAATATTTTAACAATTGTAGGGGTTTAATTTTGCCATTGATGGCCCTGATGGTTGTAGATGTGTTTTATACTGTTTATTGTCTATGATTGTTTTCATGGAATAATATTTTAATATAAATAGTCCCTGAAAGTATGTCTTTGATAGCATGCATAAACTGTAAGTCTTCAAATGTATGTGTGTGTGTTATCTCAGTAATTTTTTTTTAATGCTAAGGATATCTCAAAAACTTTTCCATGGAATAAGAAAAATTTGTGTCTCTGAATTTGGCAATTTAATAGAGACTTTTTTATCATTTTTATTCTTATTCAGTCTGACACAACTGAAGGTGCGTGCTTTTGTACTGGGAAATCGCTCTGGTAGCTGTCTCACATGTTACCAGATGTTATCTAGAGTTAGGCACACACTGTACTTAAAATCTCAATTTAGAATGTTACGTTGTAGAGCTTGCTTTTTCTTTGTATTTGTTAACATGGAGAACATTGTGAAGACTATTTTATCTCATCTGCATACCTCATCTGCATATCTCATCTTAGTATGCTGTAAGCAAAGTAGCAGGAAACCCCATTATTTGAGTCATTAACAATGAACTGAGCAAAAGAATATGTTATCAGTTGTGGGTAATAATGGGTGCATTATTGGGATTTAAACTGATTTATTCCATATGCTCTGACTACTACAAATCTGTTATAAATGACAAAAAACATTATTCACCTCTTATTTTCCACCCTATGATGTAATAGTGTAGGTCAGGTTCTCCTCTGTGTGGCCCTAGATCACCATTCACATGACTGGTGGTCTCTTTGTGGTGCGGTAAAAGTGTAGTAACTAAGTAAGGCTTATATATAATAAGTGTTTTTATAGCTCTTCTTACTGCACTTCTCCCTTCTCCGATATTTTGTACTTATCTCCCAAGTCTCAAAAGTTTAATCTGTTCTAACTTTGGCCCTGGACAAAGCTCATCAACACCCTTGCCTTTGGTCTTTGGCAAACATACCATAGCTTTGAAATTCTGTCCTTACTGATGCATGTTGCCAACTCTCTCCCAGGAAAGAACTTGCTGAAGGCTTAGGAGGCAGATGGTGATGGTCTCTGATGACTTACAGTTGACAAATTTCCTACAGGTGCCACAGCATTGATTTCTTATTGATAATATTATCAATTATAGAGGGAGGGCATAGCGAGATAAAAATTCACAAAGCTGGAGAGGTGAGTACAGATTATCAGTGTAGGGAAGGAGGATCCTATCCTGGATAGTCTTTATTGAGGGACTACTGTTGACTTTCTGACACTGGATTAAATGGGAAAACTGAAGAATAGAGAGGCCACATGACAAGCAAGTGATAGAATTAAAGTAAGAGCTTCTGGCTCCAAAACCCGTAATCTTATGATTACAAAATACCACAGGAAGCGCAGGTTTTCTTTAAAAGCTTGTCTTTGTGTTTACTTCCATCCTGATTGTTTGGGACTTTCTCTGCCTGACTCAGGCAACTCTATTATCATCAACATTTACCCTGTGACCCGGGGGAAGTATGCACTCCTGGGGTTGCTTTGGCCTGATTCATCAGAATCTTTTTCAATTTGATGTTGAAGAAAGTTATGATAAAAATATATCTGTTGCCTGCTGGTGTCTTGTTTTTCAGTCTTCATTATGGTTTCTTGTCTTTCAGACAGTTTTGAGCTTTAGGATTTCTTTGGCAGTCAGATAAATAACAGTGGCCCTTTCTGGTTGTGCACGCACGGTGTGACTGTGCAGGAAAGGAATAAAACAGATACAGCAAATGTTCATGGTTTTCCTCTTCGAGCAGGTTCCCGGAAAGACGGCTGCTATTTATAATGTATATAGAATAATTCATTTTCTGTGCTTTGTTCTTAAAGAAAGAACACACAGTGTATCTTGAATGATAAGTAGGAAATTGAAAGAAACAGGAATGAGTAAGCATAGAGGCTCAGGTTTATGTCATTTTTTTCAAGGAGTAAATTGAAACTCCCCATATAAACCATGTACAGCCGAGATGTAGCTGTAGGATCAAGAGACTTAGATCTACCAATGTTAAGACAAAAATCAAATCAAGAAGTATGTTTCTCAGCAGCAGGGAGGATCGGGAATTCTGAGTTTGAATCCTATTGTATCAGTCTGTTGCCATGTGTCCTGGATAAACCGTTCTATTGATATGAGCCTGAATTTCCTCATTTGTGAAATGCAGATAATAATTTTCCTAGTGCTCCTTTTAAATGCAATGATATGTATTACATGTGCCAGTACAGAACACTGTACTTGGCACAGCTTCCTTCCGTCATTGTAAACATATGTGAACTAGAGACTCAGTCTGATGATCTTTAAATTTCTTCAAAATGCCAAGATTCTCTCTAAACTTTACATCTGTGCTGTCCAGAACAGCAGCAGCTAGTTAACCATTTGAAATATGACTAGTGCAAATGAGCAACTTAATTTTTAATTTTAATTAATTTTAATTTTATAATTAAAAATTTTAAAACTGAAGCAAAGGAAAATATTCTTTTCTGGCATAGCTTTATTTTGGCAGGACTACCCTTCACTTTAACCATTGTGTTGCGTTAAGATATTGTCAGGGTTGTAGTGTGACTGTTGACTTCTTACCATCTTTCTCAGTATCTCATTAAATATTTTATATTGATTACATGTTGAAATGATAATATTTTAGAGAGTTGAGTTAAAGTATATTATTGAAATGACTGGAATTCCTTTTTATTTTCCTTTTTCTATGTGGCTTCTAGAAAAGTGGAAATTTTACATATGGCTAATGTCATTCATATTCCCATTGGTCAACACAGATGGCACCAAGGCTGACACCTGCTGCCCAGAGGACAGATCCACTGCTGTCTGGAGAGTTAGAGGAAAGGTCTGGCCTGGCAAACTGGAGTATGCTTATGACAAGGCTGGCGTTAGTTCCTTACTGTGCCCAGGTAGCAGATAACATCGACATCGCTTCTTCACTCGAGGAGCTGAGTGTAAATCCAGTCGTGTAAAAGCTATTCTCAGCCAGGTAGACCCTGCAAATAATGTCTAATTCAGGTGCCTCTGTTTCTCTGAGTCTTCATATACAAGTACTTTCTTAGCCAATTTTGGATTTTCTTTGATGACTGTCACTTGGCTCTTTTTTTTTTTTTTTCTTTTCCTATTTTTGACATCCAGCAATTGCTTTTTGAACCCTCCTCACCTCCCAATGTTTCTTTGATCCCAATTTTAATATAATGAACACTATGACATCACTGGGAGACACAGCTTGCGTCCTCTGCCTACTGCTGGGTCCAGGAAGTACTTAGCTGAATTTTTCCCTTGCCAAAGCCATACTGAATTAATGAATAACTGACTTTTCTCTCTCATTGTGAGCACTCTGGTCCCATGAGAGCTTTGTGAGAGCAGGGACCTCGTCCATCCTCCAGGGTTTAGAGCAGCAAGTAAACAGTGAGGCAGGATCTGGAACTCATGTCTTGTGATCACAAAGCCCACTTACTGTCTTCTATTTACACAGCTTCTTCTACCTTCTGACTCCAATTTTTGTGCCTAATTGAATAAGCTTGCAGGATGCCTTTGAAAGTCTTGATTAACTTGATGTACCTATAATGGGCTTTGGGAAACTTGGTTTTTAAAACTTCTTACTCTGTTTGTATCTTTTTCTTAGTCATATGGGTTTGATTATTTTTCTGCTCTTCCTTTGGCTTCCAGAGAGGATATACACTACTCTAAGTTTAATTTCTATGCATTTTTGTTCATTTTAAACTTACCAGTCACTAGCTCCTAGCAGAACTTCCAAAGTTATGATCAGCTTCTCATTTTCGTTTCATCCCCAGGCAGTCACCAGATACCACCCATTCCACCTTTATATCTCTCCTCTCTGCACACTCTATGGCTATCACCCTTGCTATCCCTTGCTTTGATTATTTCAATTTGATGAAATTCAGAGTTAAGAAAAACTTTCCTAATAAAGAGTTTTTATTAAAATTATCCATAAGTTTTCTTAAGAAATGAGATAAAACCTCCTTCTCATATGGGCCTTAGGATATCACCTTATAGGACCAGCCCTCTGCTAAGGCCCTCGAGGTGATTTTCCTGTTTATGACCAATCCTTCTCCAATCTTTGCTAACTCATGTCTCCAAATGAGCTTTCCAAAATAGAAGTGTGACTATGACATGTTCCTGCTGAAGAGCCTTTGGATGATTCACCACTATCTGTGTGATGGTCACTAAATTCGAGTATGATTTAAATCAAGGCCTCTCAGGAGGAGTTCCATCCAACCTCATAAACACATCTTTTTCTCACCTGCTCCTCCATAAGACCTGCAGGGCAGCCACCTTGAACACCTCCATGTTTCCTGAACACTCTGCATTTTGTCCTGCAACCAAGTTCTTTACATATGGCATTTCCTTGGCCTTGTAATACTCTTTCATCTCCATCAGTTGAACTCTATTTGCCCTTTAAGGCCTGCTTAGCTACCTCATCTATGAAATTTCTCTAATTCTTATCCCTGTCTCACCAGCAGCCCCCTTCTTCTCTTTTAAAACAACTTGTATTGTCCCCTCAACTTTAACATTTAGAATATGTTATATTTATTTGTTTGTCTATTTCTTCTCTACCAGACTATGGAATCTCAGGTGTGGGGACCATGTCTCTTCTCTCTGTATCTTCTGTGCTTTGTTCTTACCCATTTCAGTAAGTGACTGATGACTGAATGAAGTTGGACTTCTGAGTTTTCCCCCTGGTGCACACATCAAAATCTCAAAACCATCTGGTTAGTTACCAGCATGTCAGAGTCTCATAAAAAAATATCCTAATATGATAAGACAGGTTGGAAACTAATTTAAAAAATCATGCCGGTGCATGTGTTAAAAATACATTTGTAAATGCAGTGTGCTATCTTAAAATAATGATTTTTTAAAGAAAGGTCAGCACCCAAAGTGGGTTGGATTATTTTCCTTTACAGAATTGTCAGTTTGGCTGCTACTTGTTAATTGACAAGTTTATTCTAACATCCTCAGAACTCGGAAGCAGCCTGATAACAGTGATGCTGAATTGCAGAGTCATGGTGCAGCTGCTGTTCAGCAAAGTAAAGCCTCAATTCCCCCAACAATGCACAGGTCCACACTCACCCCAAGTCATGGTGCTTAGTCATGGTTGGGATGACATGTTTATGATTTTATGGCCTAATTGGTCCCAAGCCACTTAAGAAAATAATACGGTATAGTGAACTGTATTCTTAGTAGGAGCCACTCTTTAAGACTGTTGAAGTAGAATCTGGAGTAAAATTGCCTGGGCTTTACTCCAGCTCGGATGTGTTCTCATCATGTGATTTGGGATTTCTGTTTCTTCATTAGGTATGGGGCAAAGACTTTATGCAGTTGATAGAGGGATTAAAGAGGATAATGTATTCAAAGTGCACAAAATAGAGATTATCTCAAGATATCTAGCAACTTGAGTCCATTAAAATCCCAAGCCCTAGATATAGATGTTAGATCCACTCTAAACTTTCTTACCATCTAATGCCATCCTTCACTACCAGCATGGAGGAAATCAACAAGTATTTGTTGAATAGATGCCATGGTTTTAGGATTATGACCAGACAGATAATAGTGTAGGGGTCATTTCAGTTGCAGGGCAACCACTCTATCTTGTCCAAGAAAGAAATGGAAGAAGAAAAGACAGGGCTTATCACATCATACACTGAACACACATTATTTTTTAGGCACTTTGTTAGGTGGGTTTATACTATGTGTATGTAATCTTCACTGTATTTATGTAATGTATTCCCCATACTTTAGACACAAAGGATCAGGATCATACTCTTACAGGTCCTAAGGACTTGTTCAAGGTCATACTTTGGAAGAAGCAAAGTCAGGATTCAAACTCGGAACTGCTAAATTCTTTCCATCAAGTCACAATGCCTGGGACATTCTGATCAAAATGTATCTTTATAACAGTTTTTTCTTCTTCATTGACTATCTCCTCTTCATATATAAAAAAAACATATTCCAGAAAAAATTGGATTTATATTACTTTTGTGAGTGAGGAGAACCTGAATCTGAAAAATTACCTGAAGTTTGTTCATTTTTAAAGCTTTTATCCTCCTGGGACATCTGGCAGAAACAAAGGCTCATTCTTTCTGGAGGAACTCACCCTAAATCAGGTCTTGCAAGGTACCCACAGATGTGGCTGCATTGAACACAATCTTCCATCCGATGTAGATGTATTGATCACTATCTTATATCAGATGTGGCTGCACTGAGCACAATCTTCCATCTGGTGTAGATGCATTGATCACTACCTTCCATCAGATGTAGCTGCATTGAACATAATCTTCCATTCAAAATCTCTAAATAATATGAACAGGGCGTCAAAAATAATAAACAGAATGACATATTCAAGGGTTTCAGAAAATAGAATTGTTGAACCCAATAGATATTTCAGACATTCAAGTATGGAAATAAATTTGTTGAATGCAGCTTACGTGGTTTTTTAAGGTACCTCAGATATTTCTTGAGATGAAAGGCTAAAATTAATGATAAAAGTATACAGCTTATGAAATTAGAAAAAAATAAAGTGGATTAAAAGAATAAATTGAAGGGAAAAATCTAGCAAAAATAAGTGAAATAAGAAATGAAAAATGGAAGATAATGAAATACTGAAGTTATTTCTTAGAACAGATCCATTATACAAACGAACCTCTCATGGCACTAATCGCGGAGAAAGAGACAAGGACAACAGTTATTAGAGGCAATAGGGGAGACTAAGTACAGATACAACTTAGTCCTTAAAATAAAAATCTTTTATGTTAAAACTTGGAAACTTTGATAAAATATACATATTATTAGAATAATATCATTTACCAAAACTGAGTCAAGCAAAAATGTAAAAATTTTTCATTCTGTTAGTTACAAATCTATACTCACCCAATGATACACATAGATGTCAATACCTAAGGACAGATATTATATAGCAGAATCAATTGAGCGTGCAGGACACATACAGTACTGATATTTACAAAATATTTCGGGTAACGAAAAAGGGGAAATACTTTACAATTTTATTTAATATGCATAGTATACATATATTAACAAACTAATCAAAATCAACTTACTAAAGGAAAATCATAGTTCAATAACACTTACATAAAAGATTCTTTTTAGAACAAATATAAGGAAAACAGCCTAAAAAAAAGATTGTGTTTTTAAAAAGTCATTAACAGGTTGCTTTTATCTTACAAATTCAAGATTGGTTTACCAGTACCTACCTCATCAATATAATTCATTACATTAAATGGTACAAGGGAAGAAATATATTGAATAATTTCAAATAGAAAAGCTTTCAATAAAATTTATTCACTGTGTTACAGAAGCAACTGAAATATGGGCTCTATACCAAAACCTATATCAAGTCTCTAATTTAATAATGAATCAATAGAAACTACCCCTTAAAAAACACAACAAAGTAAAAGATTAAAAATCACTTCATATAAGCAGAAATTAACTTCTGTTGATGAAAGAAACCATCTTTTCAAATAAGTGAAAATATAAGCCATGTGCCTGGAGACCAGATATTATATTTGCAACAGATATAAACCAACAAAGGTATTATTTAGAACATATAAATAATTCTAAAAATCTATATGAAAAAGATAAAGTGGACAAAACTATAAACAGATAATTTACATAAATAAGAAAAATCAACATGCATATGGAGAGATGTTAAGTTTCACTACTAGTCAGAGGAATCTAAATAGAACAATGAGATACTGTTTCACAGCCACTGTGGTAGCAAAACTTCTGATAATCCCAAGTGTTGAGGAAGAAATGAAGCAACAGGAAAAATTATACACTTTTTGCTGGAACATATATTCATATAAATTTATAAACACTCTGACCTAACAGCTCCACTTACAGGGATATACTTGAGAAAATCTCGCTAATGCACACCAGAACGCGTCAACAGGAATGTTCACAGCTTCACTGATTATGATTGCAAATGTCTAAGAACTAACTTCTTATCAAGCAGAGGATAATAGCACGGAAAGTGAACAAATCAGGCTTCCTCCTCTCAATGTGAGTAAATGTCAAAAAAATGTTGGCTGAAAAAGGCAAGTTGCAAAAATATGTGTGCAGTCTGATGCCATTTATATTATTTTTAAAATGCAAAAGAGTGCCATACATTGTGCAGGATTTATACATAAATATATGTGGGAATGATAAAATGGTGATCGGAATGCTAGTTAAGTCTAGGAAAATGTGATCATGTAGGCATACAGAGGAGTCATCAACCATATTAGTAATGATTTATCTTTTTGACTTGGTGGAAATATTGATGCTTTTATTATCTTTTAAAATTTTTTGAATTATTTAACATTTCATAAAAATGACAGGTGAGCAATAGAAACTATTAGTATTCTCATTGTATTCATGGTGATTAAAATTAATTCCAAAACTGCTGAGGATTACTACTACACATACATCGTCAATCCTCGTGTTTGATCTATCAGGAGAGTCAGTGATGCATGCACACGGTGATAACTCAGGAACTGAGCATCTCATTGAAAAGTCCAGGGACTGAGGTCTAATTAACATCTCGGGCACTTGTGTTGAATGACAAGACCTCTCCAGCCCTGTAGGAGTAGACCAGGATGACTTTACATGATTCTGTAATGTTGATGAATGCATGACTGGTCACATCTTGTTTGCAATTATAGATCATAAGCTTTAGTGGATGCCTTTTAGAAGTTGTATTTATAAATGTGCAGAGAGGCAGAGAATAGTGGCTGTATCCAATAAACACCATAAATAACCATGCTGGAGTGGAACACAAAATGCAAATGCAATTTAGATATGCTCTATGGAATTTGTAAAACATTTTCTTAAAGCAGAACTGGGCAAGTTCCCATTTCTGCCCTGTAATTGAATTGTTGTGGAAACATGAGGGAAAGTTGAATCTAGTCTTTTTCTTGGTATCAATCTTTCCCTTCTCACATTCTCTAGTTGGTGTATGTAGAACGTGTAAAATAAGAGCATACATTGAGGGCTAAATCTAGACGTAACTTGAGAGGACAAATTGCAAGGCATTTGTTTTTGCCCAAATCTGCCAACATATCATAATCCAGTCTGGCAAAATGTGTTTAAATGATGGTATGAATTCCTGGAACATAAAAAGATAAACATATGGTGTGAGCACTTATTTCCAAACTGAGCTCGTGAGCCCCCTCAGGAGTTTTGTAATCATCCCACAGCCCCTCTTGTCCTTGATTTATTGTCCTTTTGACCACCCTGCATGTGATCTTCCTCTTCATTATGTGACCCGTTTTCATGTTGACTAGACACTTGTACTCACCTCTCCTAGCTAAGACCTCCTTGGCTATTCTTTACTTTTAAGAATAACTTTTATGGGTGCTTAGTATTTTCATGATATGCTTTTAAATAGTTTCACTGAAAAGAATGGAAACAGATTGTCATGGTGCGTGTCTCATCTCTTTTCTATATGATCTTGGACAAGTGGCATAATTTGTCTGAGCCTCTGTATCCTCATCTATAAAACAGAGATAATAATAGTATCTGCAAGGTCTGTCCGGAAAATATCCAGCCATTGTTAATATAATAAACGGTCTGCATGATGATATAAACTGGCAGCCAATGAGCGTGGATGGGAATGACCAAGCATTCCCATAAGTGACACCTTCATTGTACAAGTCAGTGCAGTGGGTGTGTAGATGCCATTGAGTGAGCGAGTGTACTTTGTGACTGTCGCATTCAAAACAACTGAGCAAGTAGCACAATGAATCTGCATCAGATTTTGCATGAGGCTCACTTCCGGCCAAGATGGAGGCTTAGACGGACATGCTCGGCCTCCCTCTACAACTAGAGAGGAATACAACTACTTCAAAACAAAAGATAACTAGAAATTCCAGAAAATAAAGCTACACGGAAGCCCAACGTATGAAATTATAAACCAGCGGCGCCCTTTGGGCAGGTAGGAAGAGCGAAAGGGGGCGGTGCTGTTTGCGGTCGCACCAGGGACAGCGGCAGGGAGGACAATCCCGGCTGCAGTCGAACCCCGGCAGCTCGCGACCCCAACGATGGGAAAAGCAGCCACCGCATCTCCTCGAACGGTGAGGCCCAGAGGGCGGGAGGACTGATCCCGGTCTCCTAGCGGAATAACTGCGGGAATACATCTTGGACCCCCGCCCCCACACAAAGCGCCACAGCGCTGCGAAATAGGTTGCGGATCGCCACTGGTCGCTGGGCAGTGACAACAAAGTGCCACAGAGCTGCGAGAAAGGTTGCTGGACCACCGCCGGTCGCTGGGTTGTGACGACAAAGGGCCACAGCGCGGCGAAAAAGGTTGCGGATCGCCACTGGTCGCTGGGTTGTGACGAGTACACAGGCACTGCCCCCTTTAGCCAGCCCAAGAAAGGAAAACGCATCTGTCAAAATGTGGCAGACAACTATAGAAATCCCGATGGCGCAGCTCACCAGGCAACAGATGAAGAACCTGACAGATGAACAAATAAGAAACCTGTCAGAGGCTCAGTTCTGGGCCATTGTTAGGTGGCTTACAGAATTAACAAAAGATCTGGAAAAAGATGAGAAAGAATTGAAAAACACTCATACTGAAAGGAACAAAACCGCATACGAGACAGATGGTGAGGAAATAAAATCCAGAGTTCAAATCAACAAACCAGAACATAGAGAAGGAACAAACAGTCAACCAGTGCAGAGAGAGGAAATGGGAAGCAAGGAAAATGATGAGAGGATCAGAAACCTCTGGGACAGCTATAAGGGATAGAATATATGGATTATTGGATTGCCAGAGGGCAAAGAAGATGAACTAGAAATTGAAAAATTAAGTGAAAATATAATAAAGCAGAACTTCCCAAACTTGGGGAAGGAAATAGACTTACAGTCCAGGAAGCACAGAGAGTTCCAGAACAACTGGACCCAGGGAGAACCACTCCAAGACACATTATAATCAAAATGTCAAAAGTTAAAGATAAAGAGTGAATCTTAAAAGCAGCAAGAGAGAAGAAAAGAATCATGTACAAAGGGGTCCCAATTAGACTATCAGCTGACTTCTCAAGGGAGACCCTGCATGCAAGAAGGGACTGGCAAGAAATATTCAAAGTAATGAAAAGGAAAAATCTACAACCACGATTATTCTATCCAGTGAAGCTGTCATTCAGAATAGAAGGGCAGAGAAAGTGTTTCCAGGACAAAATAAAACTGAAAGAGTTCACTGTTATATGAGATGTTAAAGGGACTGGTTTAAAAGAAGGAGGATCAAAACTATGAACACTAAAATGAAAACTGCATCACAAGAAACAACAGGAGCTAGGGAATTGAAACAAAGGCAAACTAAATAGGCAATGAGAGTAGAAAAAGAACTATAGGTATGGGGAGCATATTGAGGGGAGGTCAGCAGGGAAGCGGAAGGGGGAGAGGGAGGGAGATGGTATAGGAATTAAGGAGCATGGTAGGAGGGAATGGAATAGACAGAGAGAGGTTGAGAAGAACTATATGCACAACCAATGGGCATGGACTAAAACGGGGGCACAAGGGGAGGGAGGGGGGCCACCGGGTGGAGGGGAGCAGAGGGAAGGGAAACTGGAACAAATGTAACACTGTAATCAATAAAACACATTTAAAAAAATTTTTTTGCATGAGGCTCGAACATTCCTCTACAGAAACTATTTGGATATTCAGAAGGCCACATCCATGGGCAACTGGTGACTGGCAGCTTCATCATGACAATGCTCCCATTCATGTATCATGTCTTATGCAGGGCTTTTTGGGAAACATGAAATCATCCATGTGACTCAGCCCCTAGAGCCCAGATTTGGTGCCCTGCAACTTCTGGCTTTTCCCCAAAATAAAATCACCTTTGAAAGCGAGGAGATTTCAGACTACCAATGAGATTCAGGAAACGATGATGGAGCAGCTGAAGACGATTGGGAGAATTGTGTGAGGTCCCAAGTTGCCTACTTTGAAGGGGACTGAGGTGTCATTGTCCTATGTACAATGCTTCTTGTATCTTGTATCTTCTTCAATAAATGTACCTATTTTTCATATTACATGGCTAGATACCTTCTGGACTGACCGCATATACCATCAGGTTTTTGAGAGAATTAGATGAACTAATACTAGTAAAGTACTTAGAAGAGTGCTTGGCAGAGTAAGCACTCAATGGATGCCAGTTGTAATCACTGTTATTATTAAGATGATACCTCCTATACTGCCCTGGCTGGTTTAGCTCAGTGGATTGAGCGTCGGCCTGCGAGCTAAGTGTCGCTGGTTCGATCTTCCAGTCAGGGTACATCAGAGAAGGAAAACTCTGACTCCAAAAAACCTCCGCTGCCTTGCGGCATACCTCTTCAGGGGAAAGGCTAAGGGAGTAAACCCCGACAGAAAATCCGGAGCCGGAGTCCCTAAGGCGGTTTGACGTTGTAGTCAACACCGGCAACTCCTGCGGCGCACCTGAACCCAAGCTGTATCGACTCCGTCTTTCCCTTGGACCCTTCAGCTGCGAAGAGAGGGGGGGTCTGCTGCATGGGCAACAGCAGACCCTCCATATTACCCTGCCCAGGCTCTGTAGCTTCAGCGTCATCGCAAGATGTCGATTCAACACGGAAGGAGACAGATACCATGTCACTCCCGAGTCGGACTGCACAGCCATTCTCAGCGGTGCAGATAGACTCTTAAGAAGCTACACCATCGTCTCTCGAGACGGACGGCTGCCGACGACCTCCTATACGTTTCAGCAAATGTATTCACTGGAATAATCTCGTCCTTCCTCCAACCCAGCATAGTTTCCTACAACTTTCCTATTTGAATTACATAAGCCAAGAATTACTACTTGGCTTACTCTGTTTGCCCTCCCACAGTCCAGACAGAAACCCAGAGAGGCCTTCCACTGTGCTTGCCATCCTCACTGACAACTGTCTGGGTGGTAAGCAAGACAGAAAATCCCTGCCCTCATGGGCTCATATTCTAGTGAAGGAAATGAGACAATATACAGATGTTCATACCAGGTCATGTCAGATGCCATGAAGAAGAGAAACAGGATGATGGAGTAAGGAGCCATTAGAGAGGTGACGCTACTTTGAAATGGTGGCCAAGGAAGGATTCTTGAAGATGCTGGCATTTGAACTGAGACCTAATAATTGAGGAGCAGGTTGTATGTATTAAGAACATAGGAGGAGGAAGCAATGAATGCAAAGTTTGTAGGACAGGTGATGAATTTGAGAGAGCCATGGCATCCAGAGTGTTGTGAGCTAAGGGAAGTCGTATGGGATGTTTGAGGAGGTAAGGAGGGTCCAGATATTGTAAGGAATTGCACTCAAGTTCAAAGCTTATTAAAATCCAAATACAGTAAAAATCCACGCATTAGAGAAAGTGGGCCTAAAGTATTTTATTGTGTGAAATGCAAGGATACTTCATAACATAGTTGAGGAAATGGCCGGAATGAGCCTGGCCAGGTAAGGCAGCTCCCGGATCTGCATTCACTCAAGCCTTGCTACTACTTGGTGCCCCATGGTGGTGATTGTCCTCAGACTTCATTATCACAGGGAGGATGCTTCTAGTTCCTCCTTCCGGCTAAAACACACAGCTCTTCCAGAAATGTTCTGTGCGCTGGTACCCACTTGGTTGAAATGATCCCAGAAGATGGAGCTACAAGAATACTGGCACATGAGACCCATTCTCATTCCGGAAACGGCCACCTCCTGTTTATTCTGGCCTTGCCTTCTCTTTTACTTCTGTCTCCCCAAAAGATAAGCACCTGATTTCACCTCTATTTGAGGATGAGGGCTAGGCAGAGAATGAAAGCTAAATTTCACTAGATAATCGTGTTGTATGTGAATTCATGTTGTCAGGCTGTATGCCATCTCAGGATTTTACTGCCTGAGAGAATGACATTGTAGCTTTGATTTTTCTACTTACTGCATTTGACTTATAAATATGACAGTTTTATATTTTAATTACATATATACTTGTCTCCTTCAAGGAATATGAACTCCTGAAAGTCAAGAACAGGCTGTATAGTATTCCACTGTGTAACTGATGTTTTTATTCACCTATTACAAATGGTAGTTCACATCTTAGTTAATAGTCATAAAAATCTCAAAGCAACAATTATTATCTTTACTTTCAAGATGAGCACAAAGAATCCAAAACCACACAGTAAGCAAAGGACAGATCTATGAATTCAACCCCAAACCATCTGGAAACATAAGCAACATGACCATAAAAAAATATTTGTAACAGATATAAACCAACAAAACCCATTTACCTTCCACGTCACCAGAACAATGACCTGAACTCCTGAGCACATTGCTGATACATAGCTAATGATCAATAGATGGCTGGTGGGTTATAAATGAAAACTATTTGGTCATGTTGGAGTAAGAAAGTGGGGTGGCACTTATTTGCATAATCAAAGCAAGCATTCAAGGTGATTGGGCACCAAATTTATTCTCAGGGTGATTTGACACACTCAGCTGCATTCTGGGACCCCAGGTAGCCTCGCTGAAGCTGCCACAGGAAGGGTGTTTGCCAACGCCCATCAGTCTCTCTATCCCTGCTGTTCAATTAGGTTCTGCCTTATAATTCTCTTCCTGCCATTGTCATATTACTCACTGAATTATAGTCAACACCACAAGAAAAATTAATGGCTGTGACATAACTCTTGAGTAACAGGAAGAGAAGCCAAATGCAGACTGTTTGAATTTATTAATTAACAAGGGTATTACCTTTTTTCCCAAAACATTGCATGAAGTTGGTCTTTTGCTTTTGCAAAGAAGTCATTCCTTAGTGAATGGGTGTATGTACGTGTGTATAGCGTCCAGAAAATTGCTAGCTAGATATCTGGAAAAAAATACTTTTCCAAGATTATGCTGACCCAAATATTTACCATTTCATTAACAGAGAGGCATCTTTTTCTATATATATTAAATTTATTGTGGGGGATATGAAAAGGATGGAAAAAATGTTGGACTTTTGCAAAGAGATGTCTGAGACTCTGAGCCCATCAGAGATAATCATGTCATTAAATAGGCTAAAACGGAGTGAAATAACAATATTTTGAAAGGTAAAAGTTACCTGCAATGGAGCATGGGCTCTGAAACCTGAGATGAACAATCACTTTGCAGGCATGAACTCATTTAAATATCACAATAATATGTAATAGCTGTCATTTCCCCCACTTTAGTCCCATGGACTATAGCAGATAATACCTGGGTCTGTAACCAGTAACTGGCAGAGCCCAAGTTTGAACTTGATCCTGGTTGAGAGTCTCAGCTGCCCTGACTTCCCTGTCCCTAGTGAGCAGGAGTAGTGATGGCACATCCCCCCACCTGCGTTGCCAGGTGTGTGTCCCAGGACTGGGCACAGCAATGAACTAGTATCAAAATATTCAAATTTCTATTTACATTAGTTATTATCTTATTGAAAATAAGGATGTCAGACTTTAGTATTCTTTAACTGTCAGCTATTTAATTGCAAATAATTGACCTGGCAACATTGTTTAGTTAGTATATGAAGTGGTACAAGATTGTTTGGCAAGGCCTTCAGAATCGACTGAACAGGTGACAAATAATACTTTAGAAAGAGCAAGCATTTTTGTGATATTAATACATAATATAATTAGCATTGCTAATTTACATTAATTAAAATATTTGCCTTATGACTTTTAGTTAACATTGGATTATCTTTGGTATATCGTTAACATTTGTTTATATTTGGTATATCAGAATGCTAGTATAGGGGTTGTGTACTAAGATTATTTATAATATCAGGCGTGTACCATACACAAAGTTTAGAAATTTTGTTGCCGTGGTCAGCATGAGGGCGGCCTCCCTGGCAGGTGGCATCTGCCAAGCATGAGTCACGTGAGCCATGTGCGGACTGCTCTGCAGTGGAGAGTCTCTGCCTCATTTAAAGGCACAGCCTCTGCTCATCTCCTACCAGTTGTTGCCACGTGGCAGCGTGGGTCCCATGCTGCTAGATCAGTTTTTTTTAGGATGCCAGGAATCCAGAATTTGTGTGTGCAATCTCCAGATTCTTACTGTTGGCACCTGGGTTGGCTGTTAAATAAAACTCGCTGGGTGCCAGGCAAAACCATACAATATGTGTGGGCTGCTTCTGTTCCCAGGGCTGACCATTGGGGTTGTCCATCCTAAGGCCACGGAACAGATCTGGCGCAGATGGTTGTGCCGTTGTCTCTGTCACAGGACGCCCTGCCTTAGGAATTGGGAAACTGCTCTTAGTACAATTTCATTCCTGTCCCATTTTGCTCAGGACCGATTTTCAATGTATTTGTTCTTTTGCCAATGTCATTCTTGAGAAGCCAGGAGTTTGGAGACAAAAGTGATGCAGATGGTCCAGGTGATGGTAATGAATGATAGCACCCGTCTTAGAAGGAAGTTTTCCTGTAGCTTGAAGATGGGGATAAATCAACAACAATAAGAAAAAGAGGGAAGTGCTCTGAAGGATGACTTTTCTTTAGCAATCATGAATGGGTACTTCAATTCTTTACCCATTCTTCTTTCCTGTCTGTTTTCAGGCATTCACGTGGTTTTTACAGTACTGACCTTCAGTAGTCCTCAATGTAAACAATCAGTGGTCTTCTATGGCTGTTGTTTTTGTGCTTCTTTCTGAAAATCTCAGTCTTGGGTGCAAGCCAGGGTGGGACCAATGTGAAACAGAGAAACACAACAAAAGTGAAATTTCAGGAGATGAAGATGGAAACCATAGAAGTATCACCAACAGCAATCAAATTCCATGGCAGCATGTTAACTTATTCTCTCTGGGAGAACCTTCCATTTGTTTGCCTGCCACTAATAGGCTTTCCTTTCTATCCCCAAATGCCTAAATAGTTAACACGTAAGGCTACAGAGAATATTGAGCCAGGAGCCAGAACTTCTCAGCAGGGCTGTTCTCCACCTTGAGCAGTTTCTCTCTGGGCCTCTGTTCTTCATGTCTGAAGGGAGAATCTGAACCCTGAAGTGCCTGATTCAGTGTGGGAGTGTGAGGATCAAACAAGATGCGGTAGATGAGAGCATGTTGCCCATGGCACGGTGCTGCACCTGCCCGGCGGATCCGTCTCATTGCCAAGCCTACAGCATTTCACATCAAAAAGACTCTCTTGGGAACTACCTGGTCTGAATTTGATTTTGAAGTCAGAACATTGTCTAGAGATGGCAGGGAGTAGGTTGGCACCTCCACTTCGGTTCACTGCAGGTTGCAGGGATGGGAGCAAGGGAAGCTCTACTGAGCTGAGGGAGTAGCTTCCTGCAGGCCTGGCTCTGGTTGTGTCCCCCCAAAATTCTGTAGTTTCTCAGTGCAGAGCTACCACCAGAGAGATGTTTGTTTCTGCGTCTGTCTCCATCAACAGGCTGGGAGGACCTCAAAGGAAGAGGCCATGTACGGTTACTTAAGATTTCTCAGAAGGTGCCATGGAGGGACAACATTGCGTAGTAGGAGAAAGAGAGTCTTTGACATTAGTAGCCCTGCACTTGAACCTCAGCTCTATTGTGTATGATCCTGTGGCCTCGGAACAGTGACATAATCTCTTATCTGTAAAATAGGGAGAGTAAGCTCTACTTCTCAGGCCTGCCATGGAGACTAACACCTAGTGCCTGGGCATTTAATGTTCCTTTCTTTCTCTTTTAAAATATTTCAGCATCTAGAAAAATTTCTGGCTGGACACATGTTGGGTGATAAATATCTGTGTGTGTGTGTTTCAAGCATGTCTAGCTGTTTGGCATGACTACTATAAACCGTTGTTGAACTGATTCATGGTATATATTATTATGTATCTGTCCAACCAGCTAGGAGACCTTGGGTAAATCACTGCTCTCACTGAGCCTCAAATCGTCTGTGTGTAAAAGGATGGTAATTGGACTCAATGTTTGCAAACTGAGAGCTCAAGTTCAAAAAAAACATGTTTCATGTGTTCTGCCCTGTGTTGGCCTAATGGGTATTGAAAATAATAGCAACAATAATAACAACAACCACCTTATAGCCAGACTTAGCCAGTGAACCTTCAGCTGTGTGAAGAAATGGTCTTTGTGGGATTCCAACATGACATGGTGTGGGGACATTTCCTGTAGCTAAGTGCTAGCTACTCCCACGGACAGGGCATGTTCTCTGTCCAGTTTTCTTAGTCCTGGGCTACAGCATCTACTTATATTGCCTGCTTGGAGCCTCTAATCCTTGGAGTGTATGGCCTTGAATATGGTAGCATAAGACTCGCGTTCCTCTGTTCCTCTGTGATTCAATGACTTCTGCTCACAAAGAATTTAGACATTCTTAGTTATCACTGATATTACAATGGTCAAATCACACAATTGAAAAGGACATACGATAAATGACCACAGGCAACAGTATCATCCTCTAATTCATTTCTGAGTGATTCTAACCTCATGTAACCTATACTCTCAGTAGTTGGTCTTCTCTGGATACCTAAGTGATTTCTCAATTTGAGTGGTTGTGTATTCAAAGAGAAATGATTTGTACTTTTCATTTCCTCTTGGAGTTACTTGGCCCTGGCTCTGAGCTTTCTAGGTTTCCAGGATTCTGAGGTTGACTCATGGGGCTAGTTCAGTCTCTGGATCCCTTGTGAGCAGCATCAGTGCAGCAAAGGCATTTTCAAACCAGATGCATTCAGGATGCTATGGAGCTACAACCAGACAACCCAGCATAAGTGCTCTTTGCAAATCTTAAACCTAGGTCCATCTGTCAATAAGAATGCGCTTGACTTTTCTTTTTTGATTTTTTTTTTCCAATTCACAGAAGAGGGGAATAAAAGGGGCAATTTTCTCCCTTTCAAAAACACAAATCACAGAACTTTGTGAATTTGACAAATAAAAGCTTTAATTTTTTTCCCAAATACCTTTTTTATTCTAATGGTTGCCATTATAATGTCTGTCATTACACAATATGAAATAATTTTTTTCTCTAGGTATAATCAGATGGTGACAGAAATATGGTAAATCTTTCTAAAGGATTTACTTTAATTCTCCATTTCTCACTGGGGGCTGAAGCCTCTCTGTTTTATTTGAAGGTAAATTATTTATCATGTCTGCATAAATGCCTCCACTATGAATAATGCAGGCTATTGGAATACTTAAAGTAAAAAATATGGACCTGTCCCTGAAGGGATAGGTTTAACATCTTGCAAGAATAAGTTTAAAAGAAACTTGCATTCTTGCATTTAAGCAGGAAAGCACAGTATTGTTAAAGATGGCTTCACTAATGTTTTAATCAAGGATTCTGAAGTTCATAAAGATACACAGGATTTAATATAATGGCATAAGGGGAAAAAGTAAAACATAGACATTTCAGTACCCTGATCACATCGGGTCACAAGGGATCAAGTTTGTTGAGAGTGACAGTGTGACCTCTTGAAAGGTAGAGTAACCTACTGAAGTTTTGGAATCACAGAAAAACACATTTCATTTGTTAGATATATTGCCTTATAGAAATGAGTTGTTCTCTTTTCGGCTTTGGTTTTCTTTCTAAAAAAAAGGGATATGAAAATACTACTGGTTAGAATTGCTTTTGTTTGCAAGTAACAGAAACTCAAGTAACTGTGACTTAATCATAAAATCCTTAATTATATCTCATGATTTAAAAAAAGAATCCTGGCAATATGTAGCTGTAGGGTTGGTTCAGCAGCTCAGTGATATCAGAAGGCTAGTTTGGTACGAATGTGATTTTATTGGATTCCCCCCCACCCCCCGCCATGGTACCAAGTAGGCCTCCCCTCCAGTCATCAATTCTTCCACCACGCTTGCTAAATGGAATGACTATATCCGGAATTCTGGCATTTCTCTTGAAAAGCAACCTCACTCCCACTCTCTTTTCCCACAGAGTCCCCCTTATTTCTCATTAGCCAGAAATTGACCACCTACCTAGATCTAGATGAGTCACTGGGAAGGGGGAAAGGGATAACGTGATTATTGTAGACCCATGGTGCTCAAAGTGTGGTCCTCTGGACAATTTTGACAAGCTTGTTAAAATACTAATTGCTGGGGTGCACCGCTGGAATTTCTGATTCTCTATGCGGGGTAGAACCTGATACTTTTCATCTCTATTTTATTTCCTGCTGGTGTGAACGCCTCTAGTTAGATGACCACTCTTAGAGAACTACTGACTTAGATCAAGAATAATTCAGCCCCTGAGGCTGGGATATGGTCTTACTTTCTTTTTTTCTTCTTTTTTGAGATTAAGGGACCACTATTCTTTATGCAAACAAGTCAAGTTCTTCTAGAAAAGAATGGAAGGCAATGTGTCAGCCTCTATCTAACCAGAACACAAAGACCTCAGTGGTGATTAAGTGGGGACTAACTGAATAGAGAAAATTGTTTACAAAGGTGCTAGGAGAGTTCAGTGAGCAGCTAGGGGAAGCAGGAGTGCCCTGGAGGTTAGCACTGCAGGGAGCCACTGCTGCTGTGTGGGCTGCAGAGGCATGGCCACCGGCAGAGGTGCCACCAAAGGGAGAGCTTATGGAAAGAAATGCCCTTTTCCTCCGAAGTCTCACCAGCGCCTCCGGCCTGCTACACCTGGCTGAAAGCCAGTTGGCCAAAGAGTCTGAGAAATACACCTCTGAGCTTCAACAGAGGAAAGGCAGGTGCCACATCTACTGCAAACCAGTGAACTAGGGATTCATGAAGCTCTTTCTTACATGTAAGGTTGACGGAAGAATTTAAAAACATATTTAGAGTAATTAACACCATGCCTATTACAAAACAAGGTCTCAAAAATGGTGATGATGATGACAGCAACAACGGTGATGATGTTGAGATGAAATGTTTTATTTTTTTTCCCAAAGAATTGCCAGAACACATTATGGAACACTTAATAGTGTGAAGTTTGTTCTGCCATCTTTCAGAAGCCTCAAGCAAGACTCTTATACTTAGCTCTTAGAGTGACATTGACATCTATATTTACCTTCTTGGCCACAATAGGTGCATATAGCAAGAGCTCTGACCTGATGCTAAGAGGAGAACAGAGATCTGAAGGGCTGAGGAGCATGCCAAAGGAAAAGTTACAGCAGCCCAGAGCAGCATGGTTTTGTGAGTCGGCGTATCATCTCACAATATGCTGTAGCGTAAAAAGAGGGCTAATGGGACTCTGTTGTTTTTGTCCTCAAAATACACCCCCCATTCCAGTAATGGCTTTCCAGTATTTCTTGGGGAACCTCCTCTTCTCAATGTTCAGTTCAAGATACTTTACTTTTTTATTTTACCTTTATTGCATTTTTTTTCCAATACCATTTCATCCCATTATACCCCCCAAGTGGAGCTGATTTTACTTCTAGCTCCAGGAATGGACTGGTAATCTAGGCATGGCCATAGTAACTACTTCCTGGCTCAGCAAGGGACAAAATTCAGACCAGTGAGGCTTAAATCTTGTGGGGGTTTTTTGTTTGTTTGTTTGTTTGTTTGTTTTGTTTGTCAATACTATTGTTAAGAATCTCTCTTTTCAATGGATTTGGAATGATGTTAGCCTTGAACAGTGGGGGGCCACTATATAGAGAGGCTTCTGCTTAAAGGGAAGCTAATATATTGAAGGGCAGAGTGGAGAGGTAGAGGACGTCTTAGTCCTGATGATAGTGCTTGATTACATGTATCCCAGAGGGTAGAATCCCAGGACTTTTCACTTATGTGAACCAATATGTTTATTTTTTAGAGAGGGAGGGATGTGAAGCAAGGTTCAAGTGTAATTTGCAACAGATGGTCCAAAGTCAAGGGTGCTTCAGCACCCACTTATTCATTCAGGTACTCATTCTAGGCTTCTCTGATTGCTCACTTTCTTCCCACTCCCCTGGATCTGTATTTCACAATTACTCCTCCAACCTGTGTTCCTGACTCTTTGGTTTTGAGGTACAGAATCATATAGTTTGTGTTCCCTCTGATTCTTAGTATTGAAAACTTGCATTTGACTATCCTGTCCCAGGTTATGATAAGAAGTATTCCTTCTAGTTTAATAGAGTTTTTGAGATGTTCCTATGTTGTCACTAACCCTACCTTATCTACTTCAGCCTTTAGGGCAGGACCAGTTATATTGTAGAAGTCTAGTTCACTGTCTTTTAATAGTTTTTTACAGAGGGAAGTCATATAACCAACATCATTGACAGCATTATTCCTAACACGCACCTTTCAGTTTAATGGGCCCAAACTATGGACAAATCAGGACTTACGAAGAAGAAACAGTAATAATGATATCTCCATATATTTTGTGTAGCAGCTCATTGACTTCCAGAGCTTGTTCATACCTTGGTTCAGTTTTGTTTGTGAGACAGACAAAACATGCATTAAAAATAATTGCGGCTGGCTAATGAAACAAATGGGGTGCAAAGAGGTCACTTAAACCTTATAGCAGCCATTTAGCTGGTTAGTAGCAGGTGCAGGCATAAGCCAAAGCTCTGATCTCCCACCACCTAGGGTTTAACAGCTGGAAGAGGACTGAAGTATGCTAGAGCGCAAGCTTTTCATTTTAGACTTAGAAAATTGAAACCTTGACACATGGACTGTTTTGGCATGGACACAGTTTCTCTGTGGCTTTGTGGGGATTAGAAATTAGAGAATGTTCATTATTGCCGGCCTAATGGTTGCCTGCCTAGTTTTGTAGAGTGACTTTACTTTGATCTCATTCAATCCTTAAAACAACATTATGAGCTGTGTAATATCATCCTCACTTAAGAGCCGAAGAAACTGAAGCTACACAAAGATAAATCACTTGCTCAGAGTCACACAGCTAGAGGGTAACAGAGTCAGGATATCTGACTACAAAGCTTTGTCTTGTGTGCAGGTTGTTCTCTTGGCTCTTGACTTGAAGCAGAAGACTTCTCCTCCTTCAGCTGCCTACATAATCAGTGACTAGTGCTGTGGCTTTTTTCTTGTTGGCTTGTTTTGGTTTGCAGAGATTGTGTCTGCCTGAGTTCTGACCTGAGCACAGCCTTTCCCCTTCCTGTGGAAAGGAGTCTATCAACGCAGAAAATGCTGGCTGTAGCGGGAAAGCACCCCAGACTGTGCAATAGCTCAGTGAGACAGAAATGGCTTTCTTGCTCATAGAAATAGTCCATGACAGTTTCAGGTCTGTGGAAGGCCTCTGCTCTACACATTCATGCCAGAAGCCAGGCAGACAGACACTGCCCTTTTTAAGAAGCAGCTTCCAAGGTTTCCTTGTACCTTGGTGCCCCACCCCCAACCCCACCCCACTGTGGGCAGGTGGAAATAGCATGGAGGCTCATAGGAGAGGTTTTTGAAAGCCACGTTGGAATAGCCTTATTTCTAGCATGCAAAGCTGGCATGCTAGGGACACAGCCTTGGGAGCCAAGGAAGAGGAGAAAGGAGAGCTAGCCTGTTTCTACCTCAGAGTCTCTGCTTCATTTACTTGTCTTTTTAGTTCCCCTCAAACATTCTGATGTGTGCCCTGTTGGATATAGTCCTGGCATTCTGCAAATATTAGACAATAATTAGGTTTGTGTTCGTTATATTTGTGGTCCTTTAAGTTACTGATTGCACTTAAATTTAATTTTTGGGAAGAGAGAATCCATATTTAAATGGGCTATCTATTAGAGATTCATAGATTCCATTCCTGAATGTTTTACAATATTACAGTTATCTCAAAATGCAAATGAATATTTTTGAAGCTCCAGAAGTCATCTGGCGTTCCAACCAATTTCCTGATTACAACTTAAAATTAGTTTTTTCCCCTCTTCTGTTTGTTAGTGGCAATATAGAGCCCAAACTTAATATCCTATACAATAGAAGAAACATAATAGATTTTTCTTGAGTCTTTTTTCTTCATCAATCCAATGAAGTTCATTTTTATTCATTTCAATCTCCAGGTGAGAAAATGAAGACTTGGAAAAATGTGTGGTGGCAAGCAGGAATTTGAAGTTCTGTTTGTCTCCAAAGCCCATGCTCTTAACCACAGTTTTTTTTTTTTTTTGTTTGTTTGTTTGTTTTTTTACATTTCAGATGCCCTGACAGACTCTTACGTGTGTGGAGCACAGGGACTTTATCTTTCCACCTCTGTATCACAGGGTGTTGTACATGTGTGCTCAATAAGCTTTTGTTGGATGAATGAAAGTATCAGAAGTTTTTCTTACAACTCATCCTATCCACTATACAAATGCTGAGAAAAGATGTAATCCACGTGCAAGTTAAGCCAGTGCTTCACTGTGAACTTGAACCAATTACAATTAATATGAAATACAAAAGCACTGTATCTCCTTGGAAGTAAGCTTTAACAAAACCTTGATTGCTTTTATAAATTTTCAAGCAGCAAATCTGTGAGAGAGGTTATCAGATGAAGGATAACTCATCCAATTCAAAAGACTGAAATTTTACAAGGATCAAAAGATTTGTTTGCAAATAGCCTTCGGATTAAATGCGTTTGCTTAGGACAGATCCTATGAAGAAAACCTTGGGTAGTCGTTTGTTTTTCATTGTTAATAAAAACAAACTGAAGCTATAGGTAAGATCCTTCACTGAAGGCCATTATAACTGTCTTTTTGTTGCCTATTGTGCCACCTTAAAAATCTCTAAAGATTAGACATAAAAGCAAAGTCCTAAATAGAAAATACATGGTGTCTTTTAAAGATAAATAACATGTAAAGATTAAACTAGCCCCATTACATTTAGTTTTGTAGATTGATTTTGCATCTTTGTGATTTGCAAACAGCAGGGAATATTATGGTCTTCTGAATCTCTGTTAGAGCTCTTTTTCATTGATCCTTTCATTTAGTTCATTATCATTAATTTTTTCATCCATTCATTCCCACAAACTCTTGGAGGGCACCTTCATATTTCTTGATACTATCACAAAAAATGTAAACCTAAGATGTCTCTGTTTTTGACAAATTTGCATTTGAGTGATGCACGCAGAAAGAAAATACCTGTGATATAGAGTAAGAAGTGTGCTTAAATGGAAGTGTGTATATAGAGCGTCCCTGAGAGTGAGGCACTATGTACCTGCAGGAGCTGGAGAAGGTGACAGTGGCTGGGATCTGAAGGATGAGTGTATATCTCTTCCCCTTGATTGTGAGCTCCTGGGTTTTGAGAATCATGTGTTTTGTTGCCCTTCCAGCTACCACAGCACACAACAAAAATATCCTTGGCACATATTTCCAGTTCAACAAATAAATCTTATTTTTTCATAAAACTTCCTCTCTTGATAGATTGAGAAGATGCTATGATAAACGAGTGACAAATACAGGTTCTAGCTAGTTCTGCTTCACCACTTGCTAGCTGCGTGGCCTGGGTGGTGATGCGAGTTTCTATGTAGCCAGCCCTTGGCCCAGACAATATGGAGATGGGTACTATAGGTTCCACTCTCCACCCTCCAGCAGCTCTTGTTTCCTCTGCCACATTTTCATGACTATGCTGAATTAAACTGAAATTTAAACACAATCCTAGGACTTCACCATAAAAGGAAAAACTGATTACTTTTGTCCGTTTCCTTTGGGATGGCTGACAACCCATGTGATACAGCTGGGCTCCCTGTGACTTATCAGAAATCCTTGAAAGATAGAGGTAGATTCCACAGTGACCTCACTGAGTCCCCGTTCCCAGGGCACCTGTCTCGTCCATTTGCCTGTGGCAAGTGCTGATGGGGAGAAAGAAATTTCTACAGACAAAGGCAGCCACAACCCATTTATAATTTTTAAAGCCCCCAGATGTCGCCGTAAAGCTTCCGAGTGTGTTCTGGACTTGGGTCTGCGGTGGTTGCTTTTAGTGCCATGGTGGCTGTGCAGAAGAAACAGCCAGTTTTGTGAGCACAGCAAACATGGAAGCATCGTCACATTTCACTGACTCAACTGTAGCCCACCTGTGGGTTCCTCATGACTTACTGTATCCTTTTATACACGAGCCCCCTGGATAGTAGAATCCCAGAAGCCAGGATCTCAACATGCTTAATCTAGGCTTCCCAGAAGCAGGCACTGTGATAAGGATTTGAGAGCAAGTAGTATTTTAATATATTTTCTACAGTTTCCATAATGAATCTACTCTATTTAGAATAAGGAAAAAAAAAGAATTCTTTAGTCACCACCCTGTATCAAGATATATGAAATTGTATTTCAGTGTCCTTCCTTCCGGGTGTTAATATACTTTTTATTTAAGTTCAAATTGAAGAGTCTGAACAATGCTGTATCTTGCATTTTGAACCTAATAATAAAAGCCAAGCTTTCTTTCCTCCCATGTCACAAATTCTATAAACATAATTTTAGTAGCTTCACAATACATCAGTCGGAGGTAGCAAGACATCTTTGTCCATTCCCTTGTTGACACGCTCAGATGTTTAGGTGTTTCTAATTCTTTGTTGTTACTAGTAAAATATCATTGTATATAAACTTTAAAAAAATGGGAGCACCTCTCAAGTAGTCTGGCTGTATAAAAAATGACATTTTTGGCTTTAGTGATAAACCTTGCACCCAGAATAGAAAGGTATAGCCTTGTTATCAGGTGCCAGTGTGTGTGTGACGAGCTCTGGTTATTCCCAGCGAGTCCCTGGCAATGCAGCTCCCAGACAAGGGACAACTCTACTACTTTTCTCATCTTTGATGCAAGTCGGGGATTCCTGGTCTCTGGGGAAGTTGTACAGGGACAACTGTCTGATTGTCTCCTCTCCCTATGAGAGCCCTGCACAGATAACTTTGGGCCTGTTGAGTCATGGAAGCTTGTACTGCCTTCTCTCATCATCTCATCTAGGGAATAAAAATATCTGAGAATTGAAAAGATATCTGCTTCTCATTGGCCACCTCTCCTCCTCCTAGAAATTGCCCATTATATCAAGGGCCAGAGGAATTATTTGTAACATGTTCAAATAATTTATCCTCCAAACAGAGATGGTTTTAGAGTGAAAGGGGCAGCAGATGGAAACCAGGCCTGTTTCCGGCCAGGTAGGATTGTTTTGTTTATTTGAGAAGCTTTTGCTTTTGTATTTCCTGGTTTCCCACAGCACTAACTGTGGCTAGATCATTGTTACCTAAATAGTGTTGGTAGTCTAGAAGTGGCAGGGTCTATGGGGCTCATGGCTGCCTTTCTAGGAGTTTGGAAATAAATGCCTGAGGAATAATTTGCTGCTGCTCCACTGCAGAGTTCTTTGAGCTGAACATAGAGGAGTTACCTGTGAAAATCAGTCTTCAAGGTCTGTGTGTGTCCCTCAGTAACACGTACTCAAAAAATACCGAACTGACTCCGTCGCCTCGAGGCAGCTCTTCCTCTCTGTGACACATAGCCTCCAGTCACTTCTCTATTTCAATTATTGAAATTTTTAGTGACTTAAGGCATGTCCCACAGAACCACACACCTGTAAAATGTCAGAAATGACAACGTAGTTGTTTCAAACTCATTTTCTGGGGATTTATAATAAATGGACACACAGCCTGACTGCAGTAGTGGAAGGTACCATAGAAGCACCGGGTCCTGAAGGCTGGTGGCCTTTATAAACCTAAGGGATGCCATATGTCCAAGAACTATATGGACCCAATCTGACAAGCCATAAGGGAAGAAGATGGCAATTGCCAGAAAAAAACAAAACTAAAGCTGGGGTTGCCCAGCATAAAGAGCTACACCTTTTCTCTCTCTACTTGGCTGGAAGCTATGAGATGAGTGACAGGTTTCAAACTACATTTGCAGCTCCGTGTACAACTTGTCCAGGTAATGGAACTACCGGTAGCTGATTGCCATGAGCGGGGAACTGTTGAAAAGACACCAAAGAAGGTTTTAATAATTATGTGTTATCCCCGTATTAATTGTATTTTTATTCATATAAGACTGCCAAGGTTCAGATATTTCCAGGAGACCGAGGGGACGATTCCCAGCCAACAATGGCTGTCTTCCAAGAGATAATTACATGGAGAGAATGAGCTGACCTTAGCATCACAGTTGACAGCTCATCTTTCTACAAAGGTGTCACCTGCTTCAGCTCAGTGGCAAGCCTTTGGGCTAGAGAATCTATGCATGATCAGGTGTTGGCTGTTCCTAAAAAGCCAGATCTTAGAGTAAACAAAGCCCAGAAGACTGCCTTTCATCAGTAGTAGATGAAAAATGAGGATCTCTGATTGACTGTCATAAATCAAGTCCTCGAGTAAATCAGCAGTTAAAAGAACGAGAACAGTAATTCCCAAACCGTGCTCCTCAGAACACCTGCACTCCCCAGCCAAATATATTTTGGAAACAGTACATATTCTTCTTCTCCTTTCTAAGTTTTGCAGGGCATATAAATGTGTTAAGTCTGAGACTGCACTACAAAAAAACATTGTTTTAACAGAACACTATTTAATCCAGAGTTCCCTGAACTTATTTGTTCATGGATATGATCAAAGAATATCAAATACTATCTGGAATTACCATTTTGGAATTATTGAGTCAGAGAAAAGGCATATGAATTCAATAACAAAACCGTGCTACACATCCTCAATTTAATTTTCGATGACACAGGAGCCTACACAGCATTTGGAGTTGGGTATGTCCTCATGACCATCAACTCTCATTCATTGTTCAATATAGGAGAACAATATATCCAACAATAAAGCTTTCAATTTGGATTCTGCGAAAAATGGAATCTGGTTCTTCCGTAACTTTCATCTTAGGTGGCTAACCAGTTTTAATTGACATGTTGGCATGAGCATGTTTTAGGTGTTTGCTGAAAGGCTAGTGTCAAACAAAATTAATGTGCTGGTGGGCTTGTGTTTTTCTCTGAGGCAGATATTGATGAATGTACAGAGGGGATCATTGAGTGCCACCACCATTCCCGCTGCGTTAACCTGCCAGGGTGGTACCACTGTGAGTGCAGAAGCGGTTTCCATGACGATGGGACCTATTCACTGTCCGGGGAGTCCTGTATTGGTAAGCAGCTCTCAGCCATGCCCTCCATCCATCAGGCCCCTTGCAGAAGGGACGCCGGCTTTGGTACCCTGTTCCACTCCCGCTGTTCAACTAGGTTAAACTCATCAGTTTTCAAATTTCCTCCCTTTTCAACTCAGGGATTAGGCCAGGGATTATCCAGTGTGGCGTTTTAGAATTTTTATACAGCAACTGAGGCAGTCGGAGGACAAAGCTAGGTCTGTATGCTAAGTTGCTGGGTTCTTTCTAAAGGGCATCACGGTGGCTTGCTGGAATTTTTCACTGTTTGAGAAACATCTGTGAGAGAGAAGGAAATGTTGCTGGACTTCAAAAGCTTAGTTTAACTCACAGCTTTTGTACTTCAAAGGTCACTGCGCCTCTCTGAGCCTTCACTTGTAAGTATGTAAAGATGTGGATAATAATACATGTGCATTGTTAGGATGAAATGGGATGCCCTGTATTTAAAGATGATAAAGCTTTGAAATGATGCACAAACATATAGTGGCATTAACCTTATCATTGTTGCTATTACCACTGTCATCCTTGCCAGGTGCCCCTTAATCCCTCTTCTGCTTGTGGTTCTTTCTATTAAATGCTGAATGGAAGAAGTTAACAGATGGAGTTCTTCACCTTCAAGACCTTACAACTTTCATGAAATCCAAAGCGCTAATCAAAAGTTTAAGGGTTTCTATGAGAACCTTGGCCAGTCGGGTTATTTCATACCATGTGGACTCAACTGAATTCTTGATGCTCAGTTGGGCAGACCTAGAGGGCAGGCATTCTGACCATGGGTCCCCAAAGCTCAGACTGATGGATGAGAATGTGTGTCTCTGCTCACTGCATATCTCTTTGTTTAGAGGTTGCTACAGAGGTCCACTCAATGTTTGTTTCTTCCTTAACTTCTCCCTAGAATTACCTTAAAGCAAAGGTGAATTAGGGACCAATGGGCAACAGCATGAATTAGCCACCACAGTTTTGACATTACTGTTGAGAAGCCTGCTGTGTAGTTGTTTGAAGCATGGACCCTTGAGCCAGATTGTCTTCAGTCAAGTCCCAGATCTGCCACTTCTAAGTAGGTTACCTTGAGCAAGGTATTACCTGGCCTTACCTCCAGTATCTCATCTGTAAAATGGAAATGTTCATAGCTAATTCATATGAGTGTTGTAAGAATTAATTGTATCTGTTACATGTTCAATAAATGTTAGTTATTATGATTTTAAGTGTTTCTGCATATTCAGCACCCTGCCTCATACTCTACACGTTTCTTTTATCATTCATGCAACCTCAGCGAGAGATTTGCATTTATCCTGGGTCTTCATATTCTTGCTTCACATACAGCTCTGAACTCCTGTGCATGTGCAGCTCAGTGTAAATAGATGTTCTGTGACTAGGACTAGATCAAACAGCTCAAACAGTATAAGCAGGCCCCCAGGAAGCAGTCTTTGATGTCTTCCCGGGAGCCATCACTCCTCTCTTCTGCTAACTCTAGAGCTTTCTCTGGTGTGTTTCCATAGCTTCACTTACCACACCACCACACAACTATGTGCTCTCTGACTAGACTGTGAGCTCGAAATGAGCTTTATTCTTTATCTTTCCAATGGTGCCCTTTGGTAGCAGGTGTGCAATCATTGAGAAAATGCAATCACTTCGTGTGCCTGATAAAGAAGCACAATCCCAGAAAAGATGAAACTTTGCTCCCTGCCACATGGATGTTCTCCTACAAGTGGAGACTCAAGCCTGGGTCAAGGGTGACTCTAAATCCCAGATCTCAGGGCGGTCTCAGTTTATACTGGTCATTTCTATATAATTATAAATTTTATCAGTTAGAGCCCTGTCACTCTCATAAATGTCCCTGATAGGATGACAGATATCATGGTCTCCTCAACTGATGATTTCTCTCTGTTGTGCTGAGTGGTGGGCCCTGGAGGGGGTGGGCGGGGACTGAAGCTCCTGCACTCCCTGAGGGGGAACTGCTTATCTATGAACTGATCGCATTTAGTCTGTGCAGGAAAATCTCAGCAAACTGGATTTCTTGGCAAGGGAAGAGTTGTTTTGATTAGTGGCATTTTTAACTTGGGTAATTTTTAATCTGAATTCCCTTTTATTTCCACACTTTTAGGAATATCTTTGTAAATGGGTCTCAATTAGAACAGACAGATGAGCATCATTTTTTAGTCTTTGGTAGTGCAGGGTACTCTGTTGGCTCAGAATTATTTCTTGGTGAAAGAGATATATAAATCAGCTCATGTCACTTTTCTGTTTTCAACCTTGTATTGCCTTCCCATTGAATGTAAGATAAATTTCTAACTTCTTCACATAGACTTCAAGGCTGACTCTTGGATTCATGCCCTACATATTTAGCCTTTTTGATTTTTTCATACCTTGAACATGACAGTGAACTCACCCAATGTCATGGCCTTTGCTGTTCTCTTTGCCTGGAGCACTCGACTCCTGTCTTGTCGCATGACTTTGTTCTTTTTTTATATAATTCTCATCCACAGAACCACTTTTTCCAGGAGATCCTCCCTGGCCATTCTGTCTAAAGTAGTTCTTCCCCAGTCACTTCATTATATTCATATCATTCCCTCTTTCCTACATCTTTTTTGGCATTTTCTATTCTCAATTTCACCATGCATACACATTTGTATAAATGTCTTCTGCCACAAAGACACAAATTTCCTGAAGGCATAGAACTCATCTGTTTTTCACCACCAACCCTAGGACAATGTAGGCACATAGTAGGCATTTGATGCAGAAATGATTGAAGGAATAGACAAGCGAAACCATATCACATCAGGCTCATTTTCTATTTAGTTCGACATAACTCACTCTGTAGAGTATGGTGCATAACGCGAGACATAAAATATCATAAAATCATGTGAGTTTTAATTCAGAAAATAAATATCTATTGAGAATAACCATCATGTCAGCACAGTGTTAATTAAGCCTTATGGCAATATGGGTGTGAATGAGATAAGTCTCATTCTTGAGGCATTTATAATCAGAAATGCTCTGAATCATAACAATATATCTTAATGGCACTGAAAATGATCACATCAGAAGGAGCCCTAACTAACATTTGCTACTAATGCTCACGTTAAGAAAATAGCATCTAAAACAATCTTCAAAAGTATTTTCCAAGTGTTTTAGCAACATGTGCTCAGCTATGCGTTTTCCCCACATAATAGCAGAAATGGCATGCATTTGCAATGAAAATGTGGCCAGCCATTGTAGGCTGGAGCACTGTTGCATGTCATGCTCCATGCCATTTTTTGTTAGATGAAGGTGATAACACCTGCTCCGTTGACTTCATCAGCTACTGTAAACATTGAGTGTTACTGATGTCATAAAGAACAGTTCTCATGCAAGATTTACTACTCCATGACCAAAATTTATAAGTTTTGCCTATTTCTCCTGAAGTAGATCATATTATTGAAGAAATGACTAATCTTAGCTATAATAAAGGCTGACAGAATCGCCATTCTGGAGGAGTTTAGTACAGTGTCTCTCTCTTTCTCTCTCTCTTTCTTACTTTTCAGTGTATCTTTATAACTGCAGGAAAGGGCGTCACACAAAAATTAGCCAAGTAGTATTTGCAGAAGAGGATGACAGGGATCTGTTGCTCCTATAGGCTACAGTGTACTCTGTGGGCACAGTGGTGGGAATCAATGAGTCTTTTTTTTTTTTTAATTTTATCTTTTTTAACATTTTTAATTTATTTGTTAGGGTGACATTGTTAACAAAATTATATACATTTCAGGTGTTCAATTCTATGATACACCATTTGTATCTTGTATTGTGTGTTCACTTCCCCAAGTTAAGTCTCCTTCCATCACCATCTATCTCCCCTTTACCTTCTTCTACCTGCCCCACCCCCCTTCCCTCTGGTAATCACCATTCTGTTGTCTGTATCTGTGAGGGTTTTTATTTTATTTGTTTTTTTTAATCCCAATGATTCTTATTTTAATCTAAGTTGTGAGCAACTGCTTTTTTATCTTGGCATAATTATCTGGATAACTGAGAAATGAAAACTGATATATAATTAACAGTGGCATGTATTAAGAGCAGGATTTTATGTATTTTAGAAATAATATTGAAACTCCCTTAGATGTCAATCTGTCTCCATGATTCCTTGTGCATATGAATCTTTATTCTCCTCCGCTCCCTCTCATACTCAGCATGGATCATCAAGCCTACTCAAATACATCTTTCATTCTTGGCAAAGCCAATACTCTCTTTTCTCTGCTCCTTTGCTAGTATGCTTTTTCCTGACCATCCCTCTATCCCCATTTCCACTTGTCAAAATCCTGATGAGGTCCTTCTCCCTAAGCCAGTGATTCTCAAACCCGCCTTATAGTCGATTCACCTGAGTAGCTTTTCAAAAATACCTACAAAGGGACATCACACCCAGAGATTCTGATTCAGTTGATATATTGTGGGATTTAGACTTAAGTCTTATTTTTTTAAGCCTCCAAGTGATTAGAAAGAGTATTCAGCTAAGATAGAGAATCACTGTCATAGATTTTTCTATAATAATACAAAGTGCCTCCCTCTTGTATGTCCCCATATTTATATGTGCGTACCTCTTTTATGGAACTTAGCAGGTCAGGCTTGTCCTTTTTATCAGTGCATTATAACATAGAGCACAGTTGAGGTCTTCTGTTATCCTTCATATATTTGTACTGAATTAAATTATATTGGTCATACTTTTTTTTGTATCAAAAAAGATTTTCAAATCCTAATGAACTCCATTGTATTGATCAAGAGCTATTCTTATGGGACGTGGCACCTCTTGGCCTCCCAGGACTGCCTGCTTCATGGAACATGGTTCCTGGACTCTGGAGCCTGCTCTCTGGTCAGTGGAACTGGCCCAGTGGAGATTGTCCTGTCAGACCATGCTGCTGCAACTGTCATCAACATGCAAAGCCACATAGAACAACCAGGGAAGGTTGGATTGGAATCTCTTGGGAAGGAAATTTCAGTTTTAACTGGTTGGTGTGCCCAGGTTGATTGAAATGGCCTAAGAATGAGTTGGTTCTGCTGTCCCTGCCCAATGTGTAGTTCTCGTGGGATTGGGGATGAAAATGGCTGCAGCCTGCAGATGCTCCCCATGCGAAACCTCGCCAGGGGGTGGGGAGTAAGGCAGCCTGAGCAGGTAACTGTGTGATCTCGTGGAGAGGTGGGTGCTAATTCCGCACAGGCCTTGATTCAAATCCCAATGCAGCCACTTTCTAGCTAAGCAGCACTTGGCAAGATATTTAACCTCTCTAAGCCTTCGTGTCCTTAGCATACAATGATTAAAATAATACATGCTGGTGGAATTTGTTTCTAATAGAAATATTCTTTATGCAAATATCCTGGCAAATAATAGGTACTAATAGTCAATATTTAATCTCCCTTCACCTCAAATTCCTCACCTGTCAAATGAAGACAGGAACAATAATACTAGTAAGAGCTGACATGGAGAGTTTATTCTGTGCCAGGCACTGCTCTAAGCAATTTGCAAAGGTGCCAGCCTCATAAGCTCTATGGGCTGCCAGGAACAAAGTCCAGAAGACCGCCCGCCACTGTGCCAACACCTATTGGCTAAACCTGTGCAGAAGCATTCAGGAAGCCGCCGATATAGGCAACGCACGAGGAATGTATGAGGGTATCAAGAAGGCAACAGGCCCAATCCCCTCCAAGATCGCCCCCCTTAAGTCCAAGACAGGTGAGGTCATCACTGACCAGGAACAGCAAATGCGGCGGTGGACCGAGCACTACCTCGAGCTGTACGCAACGAAGAACACCGTAACAGACGCTGCTCTTAACGCCATCCCAGACCTACCAGTCATGGAGGAGCTAGACACCCCACCTACTGCGGCAGAGCTCGGCAAAGCCATCGACCGCCTTGCTTGCGGGAAAGCACCAGGAAGCGACGGAATCCCTCCAGAAATCCTAAAGAGCGGGAAACCAGTCCTGCTACAGCCGCTCCACCATCTACTCTGTCTCTGCTGGAAGGAGGGTTACATCCCCCAGGATATGAGAGACGCCAACATTATCACCATGTACAAGAACAAAGGAGACCGCAGCGACTGCAACAACTACCGGGGCATCTCTCTCCTCAGCGTCGTCGGCAAAGTATTCGCCCGGGTCGCTCTTGCCCGCCTGCAGACCCTTGCTTCCCGCGTCTACCCAGAGTCCCAGTGTGGCTTCAGAGCTGGCCGATCAACAGTGGACATGATCTTCTCCCTACGCCAGCTGCAGGAGAAGTGTCACGAGCAGCATAAACCACTCTACCTCGCCTTTATCGACCTTACGAAGGCGTTTGATCTGGTCAGTCGAAGCGGTCTCTTCAGCTTGCTACGGAAGATTGGCTGTCCACCACATCTGCTTGCTGTGGTCATGTCCTTTCACGACAACATGCACAGCACGGTGTCCTACAACGGCGCAACCTCTGAGGCCTTCCCAGTCAGCAGCGGAGTAAAGCAGGGCTGCGTCCTCGCGCCTACGCTGTTCGGAATCTTCTTCTCCATGCTCCTCCAATACGCCTTTAAGGACTGCAGCGAGGGTGTCTTCATTCACACCAGATCCGATGGCAAGCTCTACAACCTGGCCCGTCTACGAGCCAAGACTAAAGTCAAAGAGGTGCTCATCCGTGAGATGCTCTTCACCGACGACGCAGCTTTGACATCACACTCCGAAGAGGGACTCCAGCAGCTAGTCACTTGCCTTTCCCACGCATGCAAGGAGTTTGGACTAGCCATCAGCCTGACGAAGACGAATGTTATGGCTCAAGGCACGGGGACTCCCCCATGCATCACCATCGACGGATACACCCTGGAGGTTGTCAACGACTTCACTTACCTCGGGTCCACCATCTCGAGCTCTCTGTCAGTCGACTTGGAGGTCAACCGGAGAATCGCCAGGGCAGCCACAGTTATGGCCAGACTGAACCGGCGAGCGTGGAACAATTCCAGCCTCACTGAGAAAACCAGACTGCGCATCTACCAAGCCTGCGTACTCAGCACTCTCCTCTATGGCAGCGAGACGTGGACCACCTACGCAAGGCACGAAAGGAAACTCAACAGCTTCCACATGAGGTGCCTGCGACGCGTCCTGCATGTCGCCTGGCAGGATAAGGTCCCCAACACCGAGGTGCTGAAGCGAGCCAATATGAGCAGTTTGCATGCAGTTCTTAGCGAGAGACGCCTCAGGTGGCTCGGCCATGTCAAAAGAATGGATGCAGGCCGTATCCCCAAAGACCTCCTCTACGGCGAGCTAGCAGAAGGCAAGAGGATGACAGGGCGCCCAAAACTGCGGTTCAAAGACATCTGCAAAAAGGACATGACACAATGCTCCATCAATCTCAACACATGGGAAGTTCAAGCAGACGACCGCCTAGCCTGGAGGCTCGCGGTCAGGCAAGGTACGTCACGTGCAGAGGCTGCGCGCAACGAGGAGGCGGCCCAGAAAAGATCGAGGTGGAAGCAGCGTCAGCAGCAGCAACAACGGCTATCTGCCTTCACCTGTACCAAGTGCGGCAGGGATTGTCACTCCCGAGTCGGACTGCACAGCCATTCTCGGCGGTGCAGATAGACTCTCAAGAAGCTACGCCATCGTCTCTGGAGACGGACGGCTCCGACGACGACGACGACAGCCTCATAAGAGGCTAAGGAGGAGTTGTGAGGATTAAAGAAGATGACGCAGATAGAGCAGACTCAGCACTTGCACTCTGTGTGCTCAACAGTGTGAGCTGTCATTACTAGCTGAGCGCCAAGGCCACGTGCCCGGCATGGTGCCAGGGGATTTCATGCAATGTCTGCTTGAGCTCTCACAGCTACCACAGGAAGGACACTCCCTTACTTTCACCATTTTAAAGATGAGGAAAAGTCCCAAATATTAAGATAACTTGTCCCAAATTCCATAGCCCATAAATGGCACACAGAGGCCACAAGCCAGGGGTATTTGACCTCAGAGTTTCTGCTTTGTAGTATGTTAACACTGTAATGCTTTCTGGACAGGAGTAAGATCAGCAATGAGCCCACAGGTGGAGAACATGCTCTGTAGAGCAGCTGGGGGTCATTGGGAGAAGACGAAAACAGAATGGGAGAATATGGGTGCAACCCAAATGGACAGGTGCATGATTCTCTCTGGACCAAGAGCATCAGGGAATTACGTCATCCACTGAACTCAGGGGCAGTATTGTGGGGCTGGGGCAGGATGTCAAGGTGACAGGTTCTTGACAGTTAATCTGATATCACTTTAGCCTTGACAGTGATATCACTTGGCTATCCACTGATGTCATTAGTTTCTTTGCACTTTTGGTGATAAGAATCCAGAGTAGAAAAAGGACAGTGGTCATGAACATACAGTAGCAGATATTAAATCAAGTGAGAACTGGGTCCCATTAGACCTTCTGGAAGCTTTCTGCCTCCCTTCAAGTCCAGCCTTATATACATAAGCCCTAAGATGATCAGCACACTGGGTAAACTGGCTATATTCTGGGACATCTAGGGGAAGGTAAATGTATCTCATCAGGTTCAGTGCTAAACACTTCACGAAATGATGTTGGAACAGAGTTCATTGCACTAAACTCAGGCATGGACCCAAGGCTCTTTGTTCACCCCTAGCCTCTCTGGATTGACACAGCACAGGGCTGCGTGCTTTCTCTACTTAAACTTTGGGACTAAAACTAGACATTTTGGGGAATTTTCCTAACAGGACATCAAACTAACTATACAGTCTATCCCATAAGCCACCCCTGGTCTCGTTTAGTAAATTTTCAATGACAATTTCCCTATTGTTCAGATACCTTCCTAATGGCTGTCATGATCAGCCGTGGAGCAGATAAAACAACTTCAGACTTTGAAGCAGTACTTGGTGTATGGAGAGCCAGAGGACCACCGCTCTAGTCCGGGGGAAGACAGCATGGGTGGCAATGAAGAAAAGAAAAATTAGAATGCTATTAAAACAAAACTCTTCATAAGTATCATGGTGGTGTTATATGTATTGTATCCATAAAAATAAATCTGCTGTGGTCTTAGCACTAATCTAGATGGTATGGAGGATGCAAAGAATTTATTCATTAACGAGTTTAAACCACCAAGTTGGAGAAGAAAATAAACATATGTGAACTAATCAATAGCATTCTGATCTGACTGCAATTAACTATAAAACTGTCAACATTGTAAAATATGTAGGTGATTACCCAAGAGTCATCAGAGAGACCCTGCAGTTGTACAGACTGCACGGGGACAATTAGACCTGAAGGATGGGGGCGGGGGGCTGGTAGGTATATTATAGGGATAAAAAATACATATTGATAATAGCTAAGATTAACAGGTTACTTCATGTTCTAGGCACTCCTCTAAGAACTTTACACTACCTAACTCATTTGATCCTCAAAACAAGTCCACCAGATGGGAATTGTTATAATCTCTGTTGAATAGACCAAAAAAAAAAAAAAAACAAAACAAAACAAAAAAAATCTGAGGCATAAAGATGTTTAATATGTTGTGCGTGATCATATAGCTATTGCCTGGTCAATTTCTTCTTCCAGAAAATGTCATTTCTTTCTCAGAACTGTCTATGTGTTTAATATTTTTGAAATATTAAGTGACAAGAATATTGCCTTCTTTATTACCTGCTAAGGACTTGCTATACAAGTGCTAATATAATAGCCATATTTTTATTTATTAAATGCCAACTATGTGCCACTTAACCTTCAAACACTCTTCTTGAGATAGGTATCTAGTGAGGGGAAACACATCAGGCTGCATGGCCATGTGTGAAACAGCCCATGTTTTTTCTGCTCCCACAACTGCTTCAGTCGTTTGTTTATTCATTGGAGGTAACTTATGAAAGGATTAAATTAAGGTGTGAATAGTGATGATTATTCACCTAATTGCCTCATTTTCTACCTCATTGTGTTCTTGTGGATACACCCTGGTATAACATGCATGATTTCTTAACTTAGTACATTTTGCATGGGTGTGAGGAGGAATCAAAATTTTACTCTACACCAGTGTATTTTGGAGGCCATCACATAACTGAACACAGGTCACCTGGGTGCATCACCATGTTCCGTGCTGAAAGGTGACCTTAACATGATAGGAACTTCTACTGTGAATTGCTATGTGATGATGTCCAATCAACGTCATGAGGATCAAAAGCTTATGAGTCAAAGACAGGCACACCTGATAAGCAGGTGAGGAAGCTGGCTCACCTCTGCCTGCAGCTGAGACCTGAGTGGCTTAGTGTCTCCTGTCCCCAGCTACACTGAACTAAGAGTAAGAAGCATAGCTCTGCTTTGTAGGCCACGTAGTTTTGCCTGGAGTCTGCTTTCTACTTGGCTTAAAGAAAGTAACAACAAAGTGATTTTGACTAATTGAAGCCTTTTCCTTGCCCTACAGTTGGCACCAGAGGTTAAAACCCAGCTGGGGCAATGACTCCTACAGAGCATTTATCAGACTCTGGATCTTAGGATGCTAATGCTGGGGTATTTTTCAATAATGGGTTCTATTAGGAAATATATCTGGGAAATTCTAAATTAATGGAACTTAGCTGGGTTATTAATTGCAGGACTTTTCAGAGCCTTTACTGTGCATTGTTAGTGTCCCAAAAGTATTTGGCTTTAAAATTCCCTTTTCTTGCAGGCAGCTTGTGGATTTGCCACTCTACAGTTTATACTAACTGAAAAACTTAAGAATGAATATAGCCTACTCTAAAAATTTCTAGAAAGCCTCCTTTATTCAGTATCATTGAATAATGAGTTGTTCAAAAGAGAATATTTTTCAGTTCTGCAACAAGAACTTTTTGAGCACACTAGTTGTCTTTTAAATGCCAGCAATTTTTGTACTATCATTTATTTGATGTAAGGAAATCATTAACATATGACTTTTTGTCTGTTGCTCTCTTTATTGTTGTAATCATTATAAAACAAAAATCACTTAACTCCACCATACTGTAATGAGCGATTTTTCCTAAAGGCTTTTTAGGTATGAATAGCTGTCTTGTCTCTAAGCTAAATGGGGTCAGTCCTGTGCTTTTGACATACTTCTTCTTCGAATAGATATTTTGTCTCCTTTTCATTGTACCAGCCTACCCTCTAATTTTTAAATAATATCTTGACGATTGCTCTCCTTTCCACTGTGCTAAATGAAGAGTTGGTAATGTGGCGTCTCAGGCCACAGCAAGTCAGCAGCAGTGATTAGCAGCCAGTTGCTTATTTAGATTCTAGGGATGTAAAGCATGGAAAGTGGAGGGATGAGGGTCTCCAGAGGCGCTCCATGTCAATTTTGTGTTGTGCGAACGGGCCCAGTGGGAGTTGGGAGGAAAGGAAGCACGTGGAGGTGGATACCATGAAGAAGGCTTTATTGGAGGCGTGGATGTGCACTGACTGGTGCAGGAGGAATAACGTTGGCTGATACACAGGAAAAGATGGACCATTTTCCTGAAAAGGAGCTTTGCGATTTGGCTTTTTAAATTTTTTTTAAGGCTTCCTTTTCACTGCAAACTTGGCTTTTTTGGCACGATCAAGCAACAATAGAGCCACTTTGATTTCTTTTTTCTTTTTTTTTTTTTTTCCTGAACAGGATTTGGAAGCCTATACCCTGCAAAATCTTTTTTTATAGATTTTAAATAACTTCCTGGGTTTTTTGTTTGTTTGTTTGTTTGTTTTGTTTTGTTACTTTCTTCCTGAATAATTGGCACTTCCAACTGAGTGACAATAGAGTAGGGTATTCCTAAAAATAGTTGCCTGAACAGTACTGCCTATGAACTCAGTGTCTCATGGAGCTCAGGGCAGTGATTCCAGAAGCATGATCCTCAGACCTGCAGCATCAGCACCACCTGCGAAGTTGTTAGAGATGAAAATTCTCTACCCCACCGCAGACCAACTGAATCAGCAAATCTGGGAATCAGGCTTGGAGACGTGTTGCTTTACAAGCCCCCAGGAGCTGATTCTAATGTCCACTCAGATTTGAAAACCACTTCCTTAGTTATTTGAATGCCTTTCGAGGTGTCCATGAATGCCCTGAGACTGCACGCAAGTCTGCGTATTTGTGTGTACGTGCACCTTTGAGATAATGAGATTGTGGCAGGATCAGACCATTAGTCTAGCTTCTCTTTGAAGAGACCGTTGCAGGGAACCAGTAAGATGCTGTTGTGATGTTCCAAGCATAGAAATGGACGGGAGTGGATAAGCTGCGTTATGTGATGGTAAGAATTGTGTCTGCTTCAGTTAATTGCAATGTCTTTTTAGAGAGGGACTGCACCTTCATTGTTTAATTATTACCTTTTACGTATAGTGAACATCAGTTAATATTTAGAGAATGTGTCCGTTGGTTGGTATATTGGAGATTTACCTTTTGGTCTTTGCAGGAAGTTGCTGTATTTCTTTTTTACAGAATCAGGAACCTGCCATTGCGTGATGAGGTGGGACAAGCCCGACTTAAAGTCAAGATGTCTGTGTTTGCACCCTGACTCAGAACCTCACTAGCTGTGTGGCCGTGGGCATGTTCCCCAACCCTGTGGTGCCTTTACTTCTTATACTGGGGTACAAGAATTTCTGAAACCAGGCCTCTGCACGCAAGGGTACACCAACCTGGAAGAGGAATCATCCTCTACTCAGTGGTTTGAGGGGGAAAATGAGCTATCCAAACAATCATGACTAAATTAGAGATTGGAAGGCAAAAATAATTTTTAAAGTAGAAAACATTAAACCTCAGATACATTTCAAACTCACGGTTTCCCCTTTATGTATGTCCTAGATTCCAAGACTTGAGTTCACGCTTTCCTGCCAGGGAGGCAAACTTGGCATAAGATGTTTGAGAAGCGCTGAACTCTTGACCCTCATTTTGGTTATCTTTTACATTGCAATGATGATAAAACTAACATTGTAAGTTTTTTGGAAGAACAAAATAGGTCATGAATTTGAAAGGATTTTGAAAAACCTGAAGAGTATAATATACGGAGACTATAATAAATTATTGTTATTATACATAAGAAAAAGATAGAAAGCTCTGTTTCAGGAAGATGTGTTAATCGTGACTCAATGAAAGTACCTGGGGATATCCAGGAGAGCACAGCATCCGCAGGTTCCTTAGGAAGATACATGAAAGGAATTACTTATTGTTAGCATCACCCTGTTAAATTTCAACCTTCCCAGGAGCAGGAGTTTTGCCTGATTATTTGCTATGTTACCCTCAGTGTCTGGCATATCATATGTGCTCAGTAAATATTTGGTGGATTAGTGAATTAATAAAGGGACTCAGCGCAATCATTTCTACTACTAATGAAAACATTGGTCCCTAAATGCTGCTTAAAGGAGCTGAGCTGGGCCCTAGGTGAACAGGATCAAGAATTCCTATTGTTTATACTCTAGCAGCCTAGCTGGTGTCAAATATAAACAAAGCTGGACACTAACGCAGTAAGGACAGTGATAAACTGTTGCAATAGGGAGCGGGGTGCAGTGTGAATTGAACTCAGCTTGCGTTTGTGCAGAGGTGACTGGGCATTTTCAGAGCAGAATGAGAAACAGGGAGCAGGAAAGTAGGGGTTGGAGGGTTTCGGTAGGGCCAAGGAAGTGGCAATTTACAAAGAGCAGGAAGGGGACTTCGGTGCATGTGAATCCTTCCCATCTGGGTTTGTTAACTGGCTCTCACTGAGTCAGGCTCCTGTTCTTCCACATAGGCTGGGAGGCAGGCCTTATTTTTAGCTGTTGGCTGGAACAGACAGAAATTTCTTTGGCAGCCTTGAGCTTTCCCAGGCAGGAATTTAAGGCCGCCGGAGTCACTGAGAGGCTGCCTTGAGCTTGGAAATGATGCTAGAGTTTGTTCATAAAACTATGCTGGTGTTTTCTAAGGTATGGAGGTGGGCGGATAAAATCATGTGTACTTAAAGTCTGCAGAGTCGATAGGCTGAAGCCTTGTCAAGAAGAGGGCTCAGAGGAGCATGACTAGAGTTTGCTCATGGAGAGATTCTTTGTTTTTCGTTGGAAACCAACTTAGTTTTGCCCCTTAGAGGTTTAAACTCCCTTAGGGTGCAAGACATATTCAAAGGTCTAGACCAGAGAGGGCTCAAGCCTCTTACTCCTTGCTTCATTCTCCCTTGACTTCACCATAAGCCTTCTGGATCTTTCCAGAGGATATTCCTTCAAAATTGGAGGCAGCCCTATATCTGTTTTTACCGTATCAGTTGATTAGGAGAAGAAATATGAAGAGAGGAGGAAGATCCCTCCTATAGAGTAGTCCCTCTGTATATCACAGTTCACTTATCGGGGCCTCACTGTATTGTGGGACTTCTTAAAATATTATATTTAATTATTGATCGTGGATTTTCTGCTATATCGTGGGATTTTGTGGTACTGTATACGTATGTTGTTAAAGTTACATAGGTTTAAGAGTGTAGAATATGTTTAAGAACATAAGTAGTGTTTATAAAAGTGTGGAAAAGGTTAATAAGGGAGTGGGAAACGTTAATAAGGGACTGGAAATGGTTTATAAGTGTGTGGTAAGGGTTTATAAAACCTTAAAATATATATAAATACTAAAATAAATGTAAGGTTCCTACTTCGCAGATTTTCACCTAGCGCGGGGTGTGTGTGTGTGTCTAGAACACAATACCCGCGATAAGTGAGGGAATACTGTAATTCTAAGAAATCTCTTTGTTATCCTGAAGCTGGCTTCTTCCTTTCTCCTCTGTCCAGTTCTCCATCTGTCATCATTCATATTCTAGCTCAGTCCTAGAAAGGTGAAAGGTACTCATATAAAGTTGAAAGTGGATAAGGTCTTAGAAAGTATTTTATATTAACTCCTCTATTTTACCAAAGAGAAAACTGAGGACACAAAGGACAGGGTTCTTTCTTAAATCACAGTTCAATCAGATTCAGTTTTAACTCATATTTTTACATTTCCTGGTAGGTGAAATACACTGTAAAATGTGTGGTGGGAGACAGAAAGATAAATAAAGCAGAGTATTGCTTTTGAATGAACAAGAAAAATAGAAAATTATGTTCACAACTAAGCATACCAGATAATATAAAGAGATGCAGTAATAAGTGCAGGAAGGGTAATTCTTTACACTTGAGGGTGAAGTTTTGCTAAAGACATTAAACAATAAAATGAATATAACAATGCCCAGGTTTGGGCATTGACAAATTTATAAAAACGTATTTGTTCTACTTCTCTGTGATGCAGAAGCAGCTATAACACAACTACCATCCCACCTCTGAGCAGATATAAAAATGTATAAATCTAAGGTCATTGGCATCCATACTGTAGCCTCCGTGCGGTAAAATTCTTCTTGGATAGCAAGTATTTTAATATGTATAGATTTTTAGATTTATTCTCTCCACTGCTCAGAATTGAATTGATTTTATACAGATTTTATCACTAGTTAAGCATGACTTGTTCATGGCAGAAAATAAACTAACTTGGTTAATTTAGAAGGGTGCTATCCTTTTATTTTATTCTTGTTTTCCTACCTAGGAAAAACCATTTTCTCCACCTGCAGTAAAACACCTAAATGTGTGCAGCCTATAAATAAAATGTAGGTGGCGATCAAGGCAAGTTCATGGAGTGTCTGAACACTCTATTTTCAATATTAGTCACTTAATATGATCACCTGGTATCTGAGGAAGGCTCGTGAGAGAGCTTGGAGTGTTAGCATTCATGAGTTTGGCTGCCCAGTGTACTGATCAAAACTGTGAAAAATTGTGTGAGAATTCAGAATTCAAGTGAAAATCCTCAGTAAATAGATGGGTGGAGGGGTTGGCTGCATAATTAGAACTCGGGGTTAGTGACACAGATTTGAGTACATCCTGAAGAGTTAGGACTGTAAAATTCATGAGATGGGTTGATTCTTAGGAGACAAAAAATATACAGAATGAAGAGAAGCAATAACAGCAGCTAAATATTTTTTGAGCAAGTACTACATGATAAGCACGTACTTACTCATAAATTACCAGATTATCCCAGGGGATATTTTTATCAGTCTTTTTCAAATGGTAGGACCAATGCTCAGAGATGTTAGGCAAATTTTCTGGAGTCATACAGACGGTAAGTTGCAGGGGTAGGACTGTGATGACGTTGACTCATTTGTCCCCTTTGCCTGGAACATTCCTGATTTTAGCTGTGAACGTCATCTATCTCAGGGAATCCCCCAGTCCCAGGCAAACTGGAACAACTGGTCACATTTACTGGTCCCCATAACTACTAGGTTCCAAACCTTAAGCTTTGAATAGTTATGTTACTCTGCTTCCCCTGAGGAGAAATGAACCAAAACGCAGAAGTAGAACCTTAGGAAATGTGAATAACTAAAAAAATGGAAGAAGACTATAAGGTCCATATTTAAGGGATCATGTTGTATTCTTTGTCCATTTTATCCCCAGTCCATAGTGCTGTGTCTAAGACAGAGTAGATGCTCAATAAATATATGTATAATTAGTTAATTGATTGATGCTTGGTTACTAGTGAATCAAGTAATTGATGAATGAAGAAATAAGATGAATACGCCAATATTATATCCTGGAAGGGTCAAGAAATGAGCTATAGGCCAAAATAATAACTATTTTGTTAAGTAAAGGTGAAAACTAATGATCATGAGAACCTTCAGGATTTAAGCTTGGAAGGGGTCACACGGAAGCTTACAAACATTTAGGAGGGGTGTGGGGCATACATGGAGGCAGCTGCTAGTTGTAGACACTAGGAAATAAGACGTGCATCCAGGCAGTAGATAAGATAAGAGTGACCCCAAGCAAGGTGTTTTCTTTTTCCTTTGCTTAAGGGAGAGCCTTCTCAGTTATAGGAAAAGAGCAAGTCTCACTGGAGAGTAACAAAATTACACACTGAGCCATAGAGAAACACCATCGGATAGGGTTTCTTCCTGACTCCACACAGACTGGAGGCAGTAACAGAGACTGAAGAGTTACTACTGGAGGGGCATTGGAACTTCTTCCTACAAGATAAGTAATAGCATCTCCAATAAATGAAGCTATAGTTCACTGATCTCTCAGTCTTTACCTTTTCATGCTAAACCCCTCACGGATCATTAAAGCAAGGTGAGTTTGAGTCCCTCACTCTACTTGTAAATCTCCTCTGATGTATCCTAAGTATGTCAAACCACTCTTAATAGTCTATACCCTAAAAGGCACATGATATAGCCAAGTGTGGTATGATTAGCACATGATAGAGCGTGGCTGTCGCCTCTTTTGTTCTGACCTGAAACATACTGTGCAGCTTGAAATTTCATTATCTTTGCATGTTGCAAGCCCCGTCAGACCTCAGATTTTTCTGCTCGTTTTTTTCACCTGCTTTGCTGATGTGTATATTTTTTTCTGTAATTTTTTCTCTGCCCTGTAAAGGAAGTAATACTGCTTTAGCTTTGGGGGAGGCATCTGTGCTTTCTCTTGTTCATCATTAATAACCCCCCAAGCTCTGTTCTCATTCCCACGCTACTAATATCTGGTAATGATTTCCAAGTCTGAGGGCTCACAGCAGGATTTTCAAACCCCAGGTTAAATTTGGTTTCTGGTGCATCACCTGTTTTGAGTTTGAAAGTAAAACTAGCTGTGTTGTGAAAATTACTCAAGGAAGAGGAAAGGGGGGTAATAAAAATAAGTTCTCTCCTTTGACCTAACTGCTACCAAATCACTGGGAAAAAAACTTTCCCTTGATCTCCCAAATCAACTTGTAGAAGTTCCAGCTCCTGAGGCAGGTACCATTACCACTGTTACACTATTAAAATTTCTGCAAAACCATTTTTTCTTGAAGGGTGGGAAAATTGTTTGGGGCTAGCTTAGATTGGTTTGCTTGTTGCTGATAAAAATATCTCTGAGTTGTATTTTCTTACATGCTCACGTAACCTAAGAACCTCAAATTAAAGAACAAAGTAGATTGACTAAGCACAATCAGACATTTTTTTTAAAGCAAAATGGAGTACAATTGTAGCTTTCAGAAACTGTGGAAATACCAATGCAAGAAAATCAGTTCAAATATAAGCTTGGCAGTGGAATTTTGGAAAAAAGTCTCATCTGAGCATGGAGCATTTAAATAATGGATTTACAAGGAGCAACACAAGGAAATCACAGAGAGCCATTACTTCCAATAAGGGAAAAAAACAAGTATACTTTAATGATTATGGATCTGAGTGTGGAACATTTTGCCTGGTTTTTATTTCATTGCCTCTTTGTCATGGGTGGTCTGATGATGTGGGTAAGTATCATGGGTGAATGCCTTTGTGTTTGCTCAGCAGAGAACAGCAGTTGCTATATGTAAATAGGGTGCCTCCTCCCTTGGGATGCCTTGGGATATGTATAATAGATTAAGTTGGTTTTGTGCAGAGCAAACAGGTCTGTATTACCAGGAATATGAATAATGTCAGTTTCTGTAATTGCTAACATCTGGCTTTTCATAAATCTGTTAAATTGCATGGAAGCAGAATTAGATTTCTGTGTCATAAGTAAAGCAATTACATGGAACTCTGTAGGCAATATGGTCCTATATTAAAGTGTGAAATCCTTTCATGCTGGAGCACCAGAAACAAACCCAGGATTTGCACCTTGTTTTTAGTGTCCACACGAGGTGTGTTCGTCTCTATGCTCAAGTTTCTTAATTTATGAGAGGAAAACACTGCCAATGTGTTTGCAAATTTGTGGTGTAAAATAACCAAATGCTGAAAAAGCATATTATACTTGGGCATTAATTGCCAATTTAGACATTTTAGAGGAGGCCGTAAATTAAATATCCTTTTGTAGACACTGTTGGTGGATCTGTTGAAATTACTCTTCCAGGCAATTTCTTTAGTGATTTATTAATAGGCCTCCCTCTGCCGTTGTTTTCAAGCATTTGACAAGAAACTGGGGTGGGGAAGGAGAAGGGAAGGTTGCCTTGCTATTTCAGTGTGGTTCCTATTTTGCTGTAGTTATCATACTTTGAACCATACCCAAGGACTTTTCCAGTGAAAACTTAACAATTAAATGTATTCCCTGAAGGAGAATAAATTTTGGCAAACTTGGCTCTATAACAGTATCAGTCTGTAAATGTTCTGAATTAAAGTAATTTAAATAACTACATTGAATGTCCTCCACGTATTTATCATGTTGTACTCGGCACTAAGAAGAGAAAAATGAGAATATTTAGTATTTCCATTCAATGAGCTCACTGGTTATCTATGAAAATGAATATATTAAACATGTAACTCCTGTCCTGGCCAGTGGCTCTGTTGGAGCATTGTCCCAAAAGGTTGTGGGTTCAATTCCTGGTCAGGGCACATACCTAGGTTGCAGATTCAGTCCCAGTTTGGGGCATATATGGGATGCAACTAACTGATCAATGTTTCTCTTTCACATCAATGTTTCCCTCTCTCTCTCTCCTCATTCCCTTCCTCTGCCAAAAAACAAACAACAACAACAAAAAAAAAACAATAAACATATCTCAGATAAGGGTTTAAAATTTTTTAAAAATCATAACTCCTAAGAGATAACTATCAGGATGGCATTGCGTATAAGATACAGAGAAAGCAAAATGTCAGTAGTGACTGTCTTGCAGAATGAGAGATGGTGATGTTTGGTCCCAATTTTGATGCATATATGGGAGTAAAGACAGCAGAGTAAGGGAAGTGCTTACCTTTTCAATGAATTAGCTTATACTCCATCCCATTTCATATATGCTGAGAAAAAATAGGGATAGGGAAGGGCGGGGGGAGTGAGTACTCACATAATAAGAAAAGGCATGTTTGAAGTCACTGACAGAGGAAACAACATGGTCTATGTAAAACCCACTGCTTTTCAATGGCAAGGGGAACAGACAGAAGGTAACAATTGAAGTGTAGTACTGGGGCTTATATGATATGCTACAACTTTGAACCTTTTCTTATAAGCACCAGAGAACCACAGAGGGGTGGTGAGCAGAGGAGTGACATGGACAGATTTGCTTCTAGACCACCACTCCCGAGTGGAAGGTGTTTGGAGTAGTGATTCTCACCTGGCTGAACAGAGCCCAGATGTTTGCATCCTACTTTCCACCAACTAAGTCCTTCTGCAGTGGTGCTGACCAGGCCACCGTTACTTTTTAAAGGTTCCCAAATGTTTATTATTGGACCCACAATTAAAACTCACTGAATTAGAGTGAGAAGTGGCTACAGTCAGGGAGAATAGAAAGGAGGCTAGTGCAATAGTCCTGGTGATAACTACGAAGATCTGAGCTTACACAGAATTTGAAGAAATCTGAATTTTATTTTTTATGAGTATGCATGTGATGAGCTATCAACTTACTATCTATATCTCCTAGACCTGTAAATGTGATGAGAGAAGTATAGATTATTTTAATTGTGACTTTCAGCAAAAACTGGGGAGTGAGAATAATGCAAAAGTATCACTTTAGTATTGTCATTTAAATAGTATTCTATATACTACCTACTGTCATTACAGTGGGAGTGCAGAAGAGGTGAATGGTTACGATGAATTGGCATCATATTGGGAGATACTTAGCTGAGAAGGTGAGGCTTGAACTCTGTCTTAAATATTTACATTTATTAAATCAAGAAACAAATATTTACTGAGTCCTTACTATGTTATCTACATTTTTATTTTCAATGACCATAGATTATGTGGGTATGGTTTTATATAAGATATAAATGAGGGTCAGAGAGGCTAAATACTATGACCAAGGACATAGAGTGTGATATGTAAAATGACATGTACATACTAAGCACTGAATTACATGGGAGAGCTTATTTTCTAATGTGGGCCGCCTGACTCCCACATTCAATGCTACTTATATATAGTTAGTGAGATTGAGAGCAGAGGAAGAAGATCGAAGAGATGAGAGAGGTTTGAGGCAGGAGCATCATATGGTAAAATGGGTTGGGAATGACATGGGCATGGCCAGGGACAGTAAGAATGTAACTGAGACCTGATTGTAGTTGATCTGGAATCTAGGCATCTTAATTTGGGATTATTTCCAGTTTTCAAAGGAGGCATCACTGTTCATTTACTAAATGTCTTGACTGAGGCTACAGTTGGTGGGACAAAGACAAAAAGCAAATCTTGGAATGAATTAGCTTGTGGAAATATGATTGGGATTCCTTAACATCCTCTACTTTGTACCACTGCTGTGAAGCCCAGTTTTATACCAATACAGCGCATGCATTCAGACAGGAAGAGTGGGTCATTCATGTCTCACGATTTTTAAGTCACAGTAATTTCAGAGCCTAACAAACTTTGAGAATAATAATTATATTATTCTCCAAATTTTAACCAAAAATACTAAAGAGGATTCACATAAGATCTTATCCTTAAAAATGAGTTGCAATGTCTAGAGGGAAAATAGTTGAAAGTAGATAAAACCACAGAACATACTGAAAGAAAGGCACAGACCACTAGACCTGGAGCTGGCACAGAACAGTGGACAGAGCTCTGGTGCATCTGTCATAAGGCTCAGGACCCAGTTCTTGCTGTCACATGTACTAGCTGGACGACCACTTAGCTGTCTCTGTACATTACTGTCTTCTTTTGTAAAATAAGAATAACTGTTTTGTCTTGCAATCCGATGGCATAATTCATGAGTAAGCTTTGAAAAACTTTGAAATAATAAATAAATATAAAGAAGTAGCAGTAAAATTGATATTATGCTTTTGAGTATTTTATTGCTTTGAGCACTTTAGGGGGAAATGCCAATGACAATTATATTCTCCTTAATTTAGTCCCTTAACCACGTGCTTGCAACATTATACATATTTCATGTGAAATTTAGGATGTAGAATAAGTTAATTTACACTGATCTTATTATGACCAGTAATTATCTGCATATACTCCTCTTTCTCCTTATCACCTTCATGAAGACAATGTCTTACATGTCATGGAATATTTATACAGCCTAGTGTGCAAAGAACCTTGCGCATAGCAAACTTTGGCAAAAATGTATTGGAATCAATGTTGTCACCCGAAGGATATGTAAAGAGCATGACAGGTGATGATCGATGGTGTAGGATACCCTGATAGACAAATGACCAATGTCCTCAAATTGCATAAAGATCGTCATAAATAAGAAAAACCAAGTAAACTTTTAAGTGGTCTCAGAACTAATACCAAGAAGTAGAAGCTACCAGTTAATATGTTTCATTTCAATTCAAAATAGACATTCCTAAAAGAGTGAGAATGATGGAATTGGCTGCCCAGTGCTGTAAGAGACTGCCCGCTGGTGCCGGATAGCTATGTTTGGATTGTTGTTAAGGTCACTTGAGCTTTGAATGCCCAGGAGGGCTGATTGGATTTATGTTTTCTTCCCATACTTGGATATCAATGAAAAACAGCAAAATATATCTGTGGCTTTCATCAACACCCATGTCATACCCCACTGTAACTCCGAAATGTTTTCTTATGTGGTAGAGATGCTCTCGGCGATTAGGACAGTGAGGCTTGATTAGGAGAGCACCTCCCAAGAATTATTCCCTCTTTTTTCATCCTTGGCCCCAGGATCTGCAGGCAGCTTACCTGGCACAGGGTTGCCCTAATTGTCCACTTGCTCCTACTCAGTGGCTACTCTAGTCACACCTGGTCTAAAAGACCCAGCTCTCCAAGGGTGTATCTGCACTGTTAATGGATTAGCAGCGTTTATGGTCTCTCGATGGTATAGTTCTTGAGAACATTCTAAAGTTAATTCAGAGCTGCTACTAGATAATTTAGTGACTGGAATGCAGTAGGTGTGAGTTTGAATCTCAGACCTGCCACACACTAGCTGTATGAGAGTGGGCATGATAATTAATAATTCTATGAGCCTCAGCTCCATTTTTTGCAAAATAGTGTTGAGAACAGATCCTCCAACACAGAGCTGCCTTGCAGAGTAAATGAGGTGATGCATGTGAACAGCTTAGCACAGTACCTGGCACAAGGTAAATGCTCAATAATGTTAATTAATGCTATTGTAAATGATTATTTTCTAATCATTGGCTAGATTCAAAAGCTCTATGCTTTCTTTATTGCAGACATTGATGAGTGTGCCTTACGGACACATACCTGTTGGAATGATTCTGCCTGTGTCAACTTGGCAGGGGGCTTTGACTGCCTCTGTCCCTCTGGGCCCTCCTGCTCTGGTGACTGCCCCCATGAGGGAGGACTGAAGCGCAATGGGCAGGTGTGGACCCTGAAAGAAGACAGGTGTTCTGTCTGTTCCTGCAAGGTAAGATCGATGTGGTGCTGCGGACATTGTAACCTCTTTTCTCTTCCTCCCCACTTCTCCCCCCACCCCACCCCCCACTTGTTGACTCCTGGGTGGCCTGTTCTCATCCATGCTACAGCTAATGATGATGCTCAGTGGCAGGCATACCTGCTCCCAATGAGAAGTGAGGTGTGGTTTGGGAAGCGACTGCAGAGCACAGGGGTTGCAGGGCAGAGAAGCCAGTTAGTCCTCCCTCTGAGAGCTGCAGTGCCTTTAAGGTTGGTTGGGTGAGAGCTTTAATGATCCTTCATCCCATGCATCCCATGCACACACAATCTTGCTAATTAAAATGACTCTTTGCCTGATATGAGCACCTGTATGAAGTTGCTCACTTTGGTGGTGACGTCATCCAGAAGAGCAAGGCTCAGAGACTTGCCTCCAGTGGTCAGAGACAGGCCGAACTCCACTCTGAACAAATGATAATGATAATACAGAGGCCTTCTGGTAAATGATGTCGTCTTTGTTGTTTTCCGGCCAGGCTGTTCCTCACATGAAGTTGCTCGGAAGTGAGTTTAATGCTTATGGGAATAAAATTCTGTCGTCGACTGGTTTTGCTTTATGCTTTGCAAAATGAGCCTATCAAAGTGTTTGATTTCCTTGTGCTTTACTTCATCTTCTGTTGGTCTTGCCTCTTCATTTTCCTTTGAAAGTGCTTTGCTGTAGCTCTTGCATTGTATTGTTATGTCTTTTCGGATGAGACTGTTTAATCTTGGGCTTTATGGGCACGGGAAGCACAAGAAATTATTTGCTTAGTAGCCTCTTAGAGAGCTGGTCTCCTGAAAAATTCAGAGTGCTCCCTAGAAACAGTTGAAACGAACCTTGAAAAACTCCAATTCATTTACCTGCCTTCTAGTCTGCCTCACCTCCAGCAGACCTGGGGCAGCAGTTTAGGAGAGCTGTATTATCCAGTCTTTAGATCATGACCCCACATCACCCATTTTTCCCCTTGAACTTAAACCTAGTTCAACACATCCAGACTCTGGTCCATTGCCCCCATTTTCGGGGCACCTCCCACCTTGCAAGCACCCAGTAATTTAAAAACAACATCACGTTTAATATAGTTCAACTTTAAAAGATGAAGACACCAAGTTTCTAAGTTTTAGGGCAAGTAACATGTCCTAAGTACCTTAAAATATCAATGTTTAAGCTGGGACTTGAGTTCCACTTTCTTGCCCCGAATTTCATAGTTTTCTCATTTTGCCATATGGCCTGCAACACTCTACAGGTGATTTCTGTTGATACAGTTGGTTTATGTGAAACCATTAAGCAATCATTCAATCCAACTTGACTGAGCTCAAACTCTCAATGCAGTACTATGTTAATGACCGTGTGGGACATTCCCTCAGGAAATCTTCAAGTAATTAAATACAATATTTAACCATGTGGCACTGACTCAAATGGGAAAAGCTTTTAAAGAGAAAACTCATTGTGAGTTAGAATATTTGAGAAGGGCTTATGGAAGAGGTTGGCAGTAGATCTCCATTCAGCAAGCAAAATGTGGGAAATTTTCTTTATTAGTTCTTTTCCAGAAAATACTGTTTTTCTAAACGTTGGAGAATGATAACAATCTGACCCCTTATCCATTTTAGGCTTTCTGAATCCCCAAGTCCTGGAATAGACAAAACGTTTTAGTTGTATCTTGGCTAGGGTATCTTGGCTAGGGTTTTGTTTTATTTAAACCCATGATAAAGCATGGAACTTAGGAATTATTTACAATTTCCAAGGCTTCATTAATTAACTGCGCCAACAATTCAAGCAGCCCAAGTTGACATATTCTGCTTTCACTTGTAAACTTTCTTTGAAGTCTTAAGAGAATTAGACTGAAGTTGCCACAGAATATAAACAGTACTTTTAATCATATTTTCTTAATGTAATGCACCTCCACCACCACTGTACCCCTTTATGAATAAAGTACTAGGCTCATTTCTTTACATACATATTTTTCTTCCAATTGTATTTATTAGTCATTAACTGCATATCTCCCAAGAAGTGGTGAAGGCTGAAGAAGCTTTTATCTTAGGAGCTGAATAAAACCCCTAAACCAAATTCTGTAAATAACACTCAACAACAATTTATTTGTGACCCTCTTTGTTTGTTTCTATTATTTGTAGTTGAAAGTGTTCCATTCTGACTTTTTACATTTTTTATTATATTTTAATTGCAGTTGGAATATATGTTATATTACATTCAGGTATATAACATAGTGATTATTTAGGCATTTTTGATCACACTGTTGAGTCTGGAACTCATCTGATACTACACATAGCTATTACAGTACTATTGACTCTATGCCCTGTGCTAAACTATAAATCCCTATGATTATTTTTATAACTGGCAATTTGTAATTCTTAATTCCCTCTCCTTTTTCACTCATTTCCCAACCCCTCTCCCATCTGGAAACCATCTGTTTTGTTTTCTTGTTTATATTGTTTTTTAGATTCCACATCTAAGTAAAATCATATGTTACTTGACTTTCTCCACCTGACTTATTTCATTTAGAATAATACCCTCTAGGTCCATCCATGTTTTCATAAATGGCAATATTTCATTCTTTTTCATGACCAAATAATATGCCATTGTATATATGTACTACATTTTTAATCCAATCATCTATTGATGGACCCTTGGGTTGCATCCATATCTTGACTATTATAAATAATGGCACTATGAATATAGGGGTGCATGTATCGTTTTGAATAAATATTTTGGATTTCTTCAAATACTCAGAAGTGGAATTGCTGGGTCATATGATGATTCTATTTTTAATAATTCGAGGAACCTCCATACTGCTTTCTACAGGGTCTGCACCAGACTGTATTCCCACCAACAGTACACAAGGGTTCCCTTTCTCTATATCCTTGTCAGCAATTGTTTTTCCTTTATATATTGATGATAGCCATTCTGACATGTTTGAGGTAATATTTCATTGTGGTTTCAATTTGTATTTATTTCCCTGATGATAAGTGGCATTGAGAATCTCTTTATTTCTATTGGCCGTCTGTATGTTCTCTTTAGGGAAGTGTCAATTCAGATCCTCTACCAATTTTGTAATTGGATATTCTTTTTTTTCTATCATTTTTTTTGGGGGGGGTGTTAAGTTGCATATATTCCTTATATATTTTGAATGCAAACTCCTTAGTATTATTGGTGAATATCTTCTTCCATTCAGTAGGCTGTTTTTTGGTTTTGTTGATTGTTTCCTTTGCTATGCAAAACTTTTAGTTTCACGTAGTCCCATCTATTTATTTTTCCTTTTGTTTATCTTGCCCAATGAGACATAGCCAAAAAAATGTTACTAAGAGCAATATCAGAGTTTACTGCCAATGTTGTCTTTTAGGATTTTTATGGTTTGGGGCCTTACTTTTAAGTCTTTAATCCATTTTAAGTTTATTCTTACATACAGTATAAGAAAGTGATCCATTTTTATCCTTTTGCCTGTATGTGTCCAGTTTCCCAACATCATTTATTGAAGAGACTTATTTTTACCCCTTTTGTGTGTGTGTGTGTGTGTGTGTGTGTGTGTATGTGTGTTCCTTGCCTCCTTTTTCATAGCTTTGTTGACCATATAAGTATGAGTTTATTTTCTGCTTTCCCTATTCTGTTGCATTGATCTCTGAGTCTGTTTTTTATGCCAGTACTGTACTGTTTTGATTACTATAGATGTGCAGTAGTTTGATATCAGGTGGTGTGATACCTTGAACTTTGTTCTTTTCTCCCAAGATTGCCTTGGGTATTTGGGGTCTTTTCTGGTTTGATATAATTCTAGGATTATTTGTTCTAGTTCTGTGAAAAATGCCATTGATATTTTGACAGGGATTTCACTGAATCTCTATTGTTTCGGTAGTATAGACATTTAAATGATGTTAATTATTCCTATCCATAAACACTTTATAGCCTTCCCTTTATTTGATTCTTCTTTAGTCTTTCTTTAATGTCTTACAGTTTTCCAAATACCAGCTTTTCACCACCTTGGTTAAATTTATTCCTAGGTTTTTTTGGGTTTTTTTTTATGTAATTATAAACAACATTGTTTCCTTAATTTCTTTTTCTGATAGTTTGTTAATTGGCATATAAAAATTGAACTGATTTCCAAGTATTAATTTTGTGTTCTACTACTTAACTGAATTCATTTATTAGTTCTCATCATTTTTTGGTGGATTCTTTAGGGTTCTCTAAGTATAATATCATGTCATCTGCAAATAATGACAATTTTACTTTTCCACTTTGAATGCCATTTATTTATTTATTTATTTATTTATTTATTTATTTATTTTGTCTGATTGCTGTGGCTAGGACTTCCAATACCTTGTTGAATAAAAGTGATGAAAGAGGATATTCTTTCCTTGTTCCTAATTTTAAAGAAATACTTTTAGCTTTCCACTGTTAGCTGTGGGTTTGTCATATATGACCTTTATTATACTGATGTATATTTTGCCTATTCCAACTAGGCTGAGTTTTTATCATAAAAGGGTGTTAGATTTTGTCAAATGTTTTTCTGCATCTATTGATGCGATCATATATTTATCCTTCATTTTGTTTGATGTATCATGTTAATTTATTTGTGGGTATTGATCCAGATTTGCATTTCAGGAATAAATCCCATCTGATCATGGTATATGATTTTGTTGTGTTGTTGAATTTGGTTTGTGTTATAGGTCTGGGGAGAGCGAGAGGAGAAACGACAGGAAAACAGGTGAGGAGTTTAAAAGGTTTATTTGGTCAGCTCAAGCAAGCGGGCTGAGACCAGGAGGCGTCAGCTGCAAACAGAGAAAGGCAGGGGTTTTGGAAAGGGGTAAGGGAGAAGGAACTGAAGGGACTCTGTTGATAGCTTTGGGGGAGCCTGTCCTGGAAACACAGAGGCTCGCTGAAACAGAGAAGTTACTAAGTTCTTGCCAGCAGGCTACAATATCTTTGAAGGACATGGGCAGTTACTAACATCAGCAGGAGAGGGCAGCAGATTCAATGGGGTTTGCTAAAATTTTATCAGAATTTTCTGGAACTCAGGTCTTATGCCTAAGATTCCTGCCTTTGTTTTGTTGATTCTAGGGAGTTGGGCCGAAGATCAATTCTTCTGGAACTTCTTCAAGCTGAGATTAGGATGTAGAGCTGTCCCTATGTTTCTTCTTGATAAGGCAGGGTATGGAGTAGGAGCATGTCCCCGACAGCTTGATTCGTGGGAGTCTGTACTCTTCTGCAGACAAAATGTATTAGGAGGCATATGAGACAGGGACCTAGAGACAAAAGCAGATTCTTAGTACTGGGATTATTAAACGTATTAATATTACTCAGAGGGGTGAGGAGAAATAGGAGCAGAGTGTCTCGAGCCAGGAGGGGTTACTGGCAGCATTTATTTCTACATGTTTTATGATGTCAGTGTTTTCTTTTAAAACTTCTAGATCTTCTACAACCTGCCCACTAGTGTGGATATAAAAACAGCACGTCTCGTTTATTAGAGCACAGGTTCCACCTGCCTCTGCAGTAAGTAGGTCTAGGGCTTGTCTGTTTTATAGGACTTCATCGGCCAGACTGTTTAAGGATCTCTGTTGGCTTTCAATCGCTGTGACAGTTGCATTCCAGGATTCCTGCATCATGATTGAGATGTTAAGGACTGATCGTTCAAGAAGGGGGATCCCAGAAAACCAGGAGAGGCCCCCCAAAATGAAATGGCCTGTTCCTGGTTTCTCTAAAATGGGATTGTTATGGGTATGATATCTTCATCTGTGCCAATTCTCTTTGTCCTGGGAAGATGTTGAGAACTTAGTGAGGTCTCTAAAACGGACCTGAGATTATGGATGAGCCCTGATGTAATCATTTCAGAGAGGGCCCAGGGTAGAGGCTTCAGGGAGCAGTGTAACGATAGTACAAATGCCTGACCAGTATCGGGGAAGTATGAGGTAGGCCCTGTCACCACATAAGAAGAAGTATCCCGTTCCCATAAGAGATATGGCTGTGGTGAACCCCTGAGGCCGAGAGTGTTTGAAGGAAGTGGAGATAAAGAGATCAGAGGGGCTAATAATATTCCTTCCTGTAAAGAATTCGTTGACGCACAGAGGAGAATATAAGGGATTGGACTTGCTGTATGTGTGAACAGGGCTCTGGCAAAGCATGTTGCGGAAAATAAGCTGGAAGATATTATTCTTTGGGGGCAGTGGAGCAATTTGATCACTTTCATGAAGACTTGCAATGTTGGTGATGTTGAAAAGTTGACCTGTTTCCCTTCCTATTCCAAGGAATTCTCTGCTGGTTTGTGAACTATTATAAGGAAATATTATTTCGGAGTAGGTCTTTGAGGCTCTACGGGCTCTGCCTCCCCAAGTTAAAGAACAGGTTTTATTATAATATTTATTCTTTGGGGTTATTGGTGTCCAAGTGAGTGTAGAGGGGTTAAAATATAAGGTATGGTTGCAGTAAGAGGTATCTAAGCGGCCTAAATATTTGGACTGCCTATGAGAAGAGGAATGCGAGAAACAGATGAAGGTCTTATCCATTAGGCGGGTAACTTTTCCTATCGGCTCTGAAGGGCTGGAGAAGTCTTGAGCTTGTAAATAATCAGGCACTAATTGCATAATTTTCTGTCTGGGATAAGTCTGATTACTAAAATCTATGTGGAATCCATGGAGCTTAGGTTTTATAGTTATTAAAGTTTCAGGAATTATAGGAAAGGCCTGAACAGCTATTAATGTGGCCTGCGTAGTTTTGGGACCTATCCAGAAGTTGGTCCCGTTTGTTATTTGTGCTGTTGACTGAATAGTAGGTGCCAGGGTGTGCCTAGAGAGCACAGCAGTTATGGAGGTTAGAAGGAAAAAGAAGGGAACTTGAAACAGGGTGGAGAGACTAATGATAACTGCAGCCACTGCATAAGCTGTTTCCAGGTACATCCAGTCTATGAATTTTCCCTGGAGGAATGCGTCCCACAGGAAAGTTAGGAGGTCTTACTTTTTTTTGTGATGGGAGAAGGGAACTGAGCAAGGAAGTCTAGCATAAGGGAGTAGAGGCTTTGGGGAGTTACCAGAGGTTTAGGAGAAATTGGTGGTGAGGGTGAAGGTGGATTCATAGATTTTAAAAGGATGTGAAAATCTCCTAGAGTTTTTAGGACAAAGGCAAAGAGGAAAGACAATCAAGAAGTAAGAGATGCCTCTGTACTTAGCTAGTCTGGTCTTCTTCTTCTGGTAGTCTTGTAAGCTGGAGACAGGTGGGCAAGATAAGCTGGGAATGAAAGCAGGTCAGATCTGTCTTTGGTATGGTGGCTCCAGTCAACGTGGAGGTTTTCTTGAGCCTGGAAGAGTGAATCCATTGAGCCAGTCCCCAAAGTTTGGCTGCTGTTGGGGTAGTTAGTATGACCTGGTAAGGTCCCTCCAAGTGTGGGTGCAGGGTTTCATGCTTATCTGGGGGGACTTTAAGAAATACATAGTCTCCTGGTTCTAAGAGGATGGGTTTGGAATTTCTGTGGTAGGCTTGGGAAGGACTTTGTGAGCATGCTCTCGTAGTAATTGTCTGGTGAGTACTAGGGCGGGAATATAATCACCTAAGGCATTTTGAGAGGTTGGAAAATTATTAAATAGGAAGGGTGTGCCATACATGAGTTTGAAGGGGCTGAGAAAGGTAGGCACCCTTGGAGTAGCGCAAATTCTTGCTAGTGCTTGAGGGAGCAGAGATACCCAGTTTTCTCTTATCTCTAAAGACAGTTCGGTAACTTTTCTTGAAGATTGGGGTCAGTAAGGTATATGGAACTTCCATTGGATGTGGAGTGAACTGGCTAGTTCCTGAGTTATCTGGGACATAAATGCAAGACCATTATCGGATTGAAGGGTTGTGGGGACCCCGAAGTATGGTATGATGAAATATAATAGGACTCAGGATACTTCTGACACTTTTTCTGAGGTAGTGGGGAAAGCCTCTATCCAACCAGAAAATGTGTCAACCAGAGTTAGAAGATATTTATGTTGCTTAACAGGGGGCATGTGGTTGAAGGCAATCTGCCTGTCCTGTCCTGGGAAAAGCCCTCTGGCCTGATGAGTTGGGAATGAAGGTGGGCGCTTAATTCCCCCTTGAGAAGATGTTTGGCTGCAAATTGTGCACTGATGGGGGATATTGTGAAGTATGGGGCACAGGTTCAAGCAAATAATTAAAGGAGCAAGGAATTTAAGTAAAGGTCAGTAGCCTACATGTAAGGCTTCATGAAAATGAGTTAGAATTTGTTCAGCTTGTTCTAAAAGAAGGACTACTCGCCCTCCTAAGGTCAGCCATTCCCCATTCCAGATCACACCCTGTTCAGGAAGGGTTTGTATTTCTGATGATGTCTATTGAGGCCATACAGAGGGGATGGCTAGGAGTTGTTTTTCTGAGGCATTGAGTGATGCTGCTTTTTAAGCCTGTCTGTCTGCTTTCTCATTTCCAGTGTTAATTTCAGCTGAAAAACCTTGGTGCCCCCTACAATGAATAACAGCAGTGGGGAAAGCTAGTGGAGCTTCTTGTAAGAGTTTAAGAGATTAAATCATCATTGGTAATGGAGGAGCCTTTGAAATTAGAAAGTCTCTTTCAGCCGCCTTGCTGCAAGTGAATGGAGGATATGGTATGCATAGCAGGAGTCTGTGTAAATGTTAACCCTTTTATGGCCTGCCAACCTCAAGGCCCATATTAGGAGTATTAATTCAGCCTGCTTGGAAGAAGTCCCACGGGGCAAGGGCCTGGCCTCTACTGTGTAAGTGTGGGGCACAATTTTATATCCCGCCTTTTGTCTCCCCTGGGTGACAAATGAACTTCCATCAATAAACCAGGTATCCTCGGGATCTGGTAAAGGTGCCTCAGAGATATGTGGAAATGGAGATGGGAGATTGGAGAAGACCTTGAACAGGAATGTGGGCCTTGTGTGGATCCAGACAAGGGAAGGAGGGTCGCCAGATTGAGAGTGGTGCATTGAGAGACAGTTATATGAAGAGTTTGTAAGAGTGTAAGAAAGGTCTGGTGGGGTCTGGAAGGGTGTAGGAATCTATGGGCCTGATTAGACAGCAGATTAGAGATGGCATGTGGAGAATTAACTGTTAAAGGTTGGGAACAGGTAAACTTCTGGGCTTCACTTATGAGAGCTGTTGCCACTGTGAGAGCTCTGAGGCAAGTGGGGCCTTCCTCTGGCTGTTGGGTCTACCTGTTTTAACAGGTAGGCAGCAACTTTTAAATCTGGTCCAGACTTTTGTCCTAGGAGACCCTGGGCCATACCCTGCCTCTCATCCGTGTATAATACAAAGGGCTTGTTAAGGTCTGGCAGGGCTAGAGCAGGAGCGCTAATTAAAGCCTGCTTTAGGGGACTACATGGCCTTTTAATGGGCTGGGAGGGTGGTAAGGGCTCCTGAAGAGGCCCTTTGACAGCCTCATATAAGGGTTTGGCTAATAAGCCATAGTTGGGGATCCAGTTCCTGAAATATCCCACCAGTCCTAAGAAAGATAATAGGTCTTGCTTGGTGGTTGGGACCGGCATGGAGGCAGTTAAATATCGCTGATCTTGAGTCATTCCTTTTTCTGATGGTGTTAATTTGAATCCTAAATATGTGACTGAGGTTTGAGAAAGCTGAGCCATTTGGGCTGGTACCCTATATCCTGGCTGGGCTAACTGGTTTAGAAGAGTAGCTGTTTGTTCTTGGGAGTCAGAGAAACATGGGCTACATAGTAGGAGGTAATCTACATATTAAAGAAGAGTGTAAGGGGAGAGGTTAATTTGACTGCTGATCATGAACCAATGCCTGGCTGAATATGTGCGAGCTGTCTCTGAACCCCTGAACCCCTGAGGAAGTACTGTCCGTGTCAGTTGCTGAGAGGCATGTGTTTCAGGGTCAGTTGCATGTGAAAGGGAATAGATCTTGGGAGTCTGGATGTAGGGGGATAGTGAAAAAGGTGTCTTTCAGGTCTAAGACAGATTAGTGAGTGGTATTAGATGCAATAAGGGTTAGGATTGTGTATTGATTAGGAACTACAGGGTGCAGGGGAACCACAGCCTGGTTGATTATGTGTAAATCTTGGACCAGAAGGTAAGTCCCATTTGATTTATGAACAGATGGGATGGGAGTGTTATAGGGGGAGTTAGCAGGTCTTAAGAGACCTGACCATAATAAGCGAGTAATGGTAGGTTTAAGACCGCTAAGGCCTCAGGGGATATCGGGTATTGGGGATAGGCAAGGAATTGCATAGGGTCTTTAAGTCTGACAATAACTGGGTCATGGTGAGTAGCAGTGATGGGAATGTCAGTGTCCCATACTTCTGAATTAACAGGCTGACAGGAAATAATGGAAGGAAAAGAGTGGGGAGTGGTAAATGATTGAGATGGAGAGAGGAGAAAAATGCCATGTGAACTCTGAGGAGAGGGAAGGAGTATCTGGGCTTTAAGCTCTACTAGAATGTCTCATCCAAGTATTGGCATTGGGCAGTGAGGGAGGACTAGAAATGAGTGGGTAAAAACATGTCCTTCTAAGGAGTATGGAAGGAGGGTAGTGGAGGGTTGCGAGACTATGCCATTAACTCCAACAATCGAGATTGAGAAACTGGTAAGTGGCCTGGTGTATTCAGGAAGAGCAGAGTAAGTGGCCCCAGTATTGATGAGAAAAGATATTGGCTTACCTGCTACGACAAGAGATAACCGAGGTTCCGTTCTGGATATTGGTATGGGGGCCTGTGCGCTCCCTGGACACCTTCAGTCCTCTGTGGCAAGTCCTAGAAGTTTAGGGAGGTCAAAGCATGAGGCTTGGTTTGATTGGGTAAACAATGTCCTCTGGTCTTGTGGGGCCCGGGGGCAGTCAGACCTCCAATGTTGAGCTGTTTGCACAGCGGGCAGGACATTGTAGGAGATCGAGGATTTGGGCACTTCTTGGCCCAGTGTCCAGGCTTTCCACACTTGCAGCAGTCCCTTGGAGGTTTCTGACTTCTGCCTTTTGATGGGTAAGGTTTGTGGGACTCTTTTAGAGCAGAAGCCAGTAATTGGAAAGCCTGAGTTTGAGATTGGGCATGTTCCTCATCTCGATTGTTAAAGACCTTGAAGGCCAGATTAGCTAATTCAGTCTGAAGTCTGACTAGCTTAAGGGCCTGCCTCTATTTTTTGGAATTTACAGCATATGTCAGAAGCTGACTGGGAAATAAAATGCATATGGAGTAGCAGAGTGCCTTCGGGGGAGTCAGGATTGAGGTTAGTGAAATGATGAAGAGCCTCTCACAACCTAGTAAGGAAGGCAGCAGGATTCTTGTTAGATTCCTGGGAGATCTCCTTTAGTTTATCATAATTAACTGCCTTCCGAGCTGTATTCTGCATCCCAGCAATTATGCATATTACCATACAGTCACGGGCTAGGCAGCTGGGACTGTCCTCCTGGTATTCCCAATGAGGTTCTTCCTGGGGGACTGCAGTGCCTCTATGGGACTATGGTTTGGATTTTGACTATTGAGCATGTCAGCATGCTCCTGGGCAGCCGTCCAAACCCATTCTCTCTCCTCAGTGGGCAAGTAGAAAGAATGATATAAACTTCTTGCCAGGTAAGGTCACAGGAAATAGTTAAATATTGGAATTCTTTGAGAAAGTGAATGGGATCAAAGGATTAAGATCTGAGGCACTGTTCGAACTGGGAGAGATCAGACAGAGAGAAAGGTAAATAAATTGGAATGGGTTCCCCCTTGGCCCCAGCCACCTCTCAGAAGGGAAGGACAGGTTGAGGTCTCCCCTGGGTTCTATGGTAGGGAGTGGGATAGTCTGATGTTGGGTCAGGGGTAGAAGCAAAACCCTCCTCAAGCAGACGGGTGGCTGCAGCTCTTTCCCAGTCTGCTTGGGCTGCATATGGAGGAGGGGGAGCAGAGAGGAGGCAGTCCTCTATAGGATCTGAGCAGCTCAAAAAGGAGCTGTAGATATGGAGCCTCACTCCATTTGCCCAGATGGCAACAGTAATTGTCAGTGTTGGTCAGGATTGAGGGATCAGGGATCCCATTTTTAGGCCATACAGACCCATTCTTTATTTTGTACTGTGCCCAAGCCGTATTACAGAAAAAGATTAATTGCTTAGGCCTGAGTTCTCTATCAATTCCTTTTAAGTTCCTGAGGAGACATCCGAAGGGGGTTGCCTCACGGAGGTTTAGACAGATCACTCCACATGATTTATAGGGAGTCAGGGAGTCAAAAGGCCAGGCCTTCTCCAGGCTAAAGGAGAGTCACAGGGGACGTCCCACCTGAGAGGCTGCTAAGCCGGAGAGGGGTTTGGGAGAAACAGGAGGGAGGTGTCCCACCATCCTCTGTACCCAAGGGTCCTGGAGCCCGCAGCAACTCTCACCCAGTGCTGGGATTTTCCAGCAGAAGTGTCCTGGATGCTATAATAGTACCTGGTGTTGAACGGAAAGAGTGCTGTTGGGAGAGGCCAAGCTCCTTACCTGGTAACCTTTGCCAGTGTTGATGCGAAGGTCAGGGAAAGAAAGGCCGGCTCCTTCTCACTCTCCCGGATTTCGGCACCAAAATGCTCGGTTCACTGCGAATGAGAGGAGAAACGACAGGAAAACAGGTGAGGAGTTTAAAAGATTTATTTGGTCAGCTCAAGCAAGCAGGCTGAGACCAGGAGGCGTCAGCAGCAAACAGAGAAAGGCAGGGGTTTTGGAAAGGGGTAAGGGAGAAGGAACTGAAGGGACTCTGTTGATGGCTTTGAGGGAGCCTGTCCTGGGAACAGAGAGGCTCGCTGAAACAGAGTAGTTACTAAGAAGTTCTTGCCGGCAGGCTACGATATCTTTGAAGGACATGGGCAGTTACTAACATCAGCAGCTACTGAAGAGAGGGCCACAGATTCAATGGGGTTTGCTAAAATTAAACCAGAATTTTCTGGAACTCGGGTCTCATGCCTAAGAGTTTGCTAATATTTTGTTGAGCATTTTTGCATCTATGTTCATTAGGGATATTGGTATATAATTTTTTTGTAGTGGTTTTGTCAGTTTTTTTGAATCCTGTAATGCTAGTCTTGTATTGAGCTTGAGAGCCTTCCTGCTACTTCATTTTTTGAGGGGGACAGTTTGAGAAGAGTGGGTATTAATTTTTCTTTGAATGTTTGGTAAAACTTACCTGTGAAGCCATTTGGTCCAGGGCTTTTGTTTGTTGGGAGTTTTTTCTTTCTTTCTTTCTTTTTTTTTTTTTTACTGATTTGATTTTGTTCAGAGTTATTAGTCTCTTCAGATTGCTTTTTGTCCTGATTCATCTTGGAAAGATTGTGTGTTTCTAGAAATTTATCAATTTTTCCAGGTTGTCTGATTTGTTGGCATATAATTGTGATGTTTCCTCATATGTATATTTTTTGTATTTCTTTCTTTCTTTCTTTTTTAGTAATTTATTTATTTATTTATTTTATTTTTAGAGAGAGCGGAAAGGAGAGAGGGAGAGAAACATCACTGTATGGTTGCCTCTCACTCGCACCCCCAACTGGGGACCTGACGTGCAACCTATCATGTGCCCTGACTGGGAATCAAACCAGCAACACTTGGCTCGCAGGCTGATGCTCAATCCACTGAGCCACAGCAGCCAGGGTTTATTTTTTGTATTTCTATGGTATCAGTTATCAATTTTCATTCATTTATGATTTTTTGTACTTGGACTGTCTTTCTTGATGAGTCTGGTTAAAGGTTTATCAATTTCACTTGCCTTTTCAAAGAATCAGCTCTTTGTTTCATTGATCATTTTTACTTAATTTTTTAGACTCTGTTTTGTTTATTTTATTTATTTATTTATTTATTTTTAGAAGGGTTTCTTTGGAGGAAGGTATGCCAGGTACATCTCACCTGTCCAAAACCCTTTTGTCCATTATACTTAGTTTGGACTGAGGGAAATATTTTAGGTTTCCCCCCTTTCAGGCCTCTGGGCTCTTTCTGTCCAAGCCATTAGGGTAGAAAAGAGAAACCAGTTTTAAAGTGAAGCCCACAGACCACCCCGTTCTTCACCAACCCAGCCACTTAGTTCAGCCAAACCATTGAGTCTCAGGAGGCAGCAATGCAGACAGGATTAAGTGAGGCCTGTACGTACAGACAATCACTCAGGTAATGAGATCGTAGGCTTATGCCCTTTGAAAACAGAAAACACATGTTAATTTATGTAACATAACCCACACACAAGTTTATAGATCTGTAGGACTGTCTTATCGGAAAGACATCCAGTTGCAATGCATTTGACATTCTTCTTGCCTGTAAATTAAACATCTTTGATAATGCCACAGACATAGTTTAACTTTCAAATGAAAACAAATTTTAAATGAAAAGAAACTTTAAAGACGGTTAGCTGCACTACTTTATAGTCTACCACTGGACATTGTGATCTTCCTTGAATCTTGATTTTTCTCCCTAAGATTACCCTCCTTGTCATTAAAGGGACTGCATTAAGTTCATTTTTAATTTATCCTGTTCATTTGCATAAACACAACAAGAGCAGCAAATGATCACTTATGATCTTTAGTTCTGCTTTGCTGGAACTTATGCAAGGAACATTTAGGGTGACCTTCAGTCTGCTCTTCAGGGCACAGAAGCTGAGCCACATACCTGGCATTCAGCCTTGCCTGTAAACACCTGTCTTTTCCAGGTCTTCCTGGTTTTCCATTGTGCCTTAAGGTCCCTTCTAGCCATCTTTCAGGAAAGTAACCTTCGTTCCTTCCCTGGAAAGATTGCTATGGACCGCTCATCCATCCAAGGTACCAGGCCTTTTATCTCGTGGACTTTTATTACCTTTGAAAGTCAGTCCCAGTTGCTCAGGGCTTTTTGATAACAACCAAAGCCCAAGCATGTCTCCTTTAGGCATGACATTCCAGTCAAAGTCTTAGTCAAAAAAATCGTTATTAACAACTGGTCTTATTAGTTTTATGCAAAGAAACTTAGGTCATTACTTACTTCTTTAGAATGCCAAATTCTGGAGGGATCAGATAGGGAGAAAATATATACAGTGTGAAGGAAAATCCTTGTCCTTCTAATATTCACTGAACTTGCATTTCTATTCTTTATATTTTTATTTTTCCCCCCACTAAAAATTTTTCTGTTTGTTTGTTTTTCCATTACAGTTGTCTCACTTTTTTCCCCCTCTTGCTTCTCTGCACCCTGTCCCTCCCTTCTCCCACATTCAGTCCCCACCCAGTTGTCCATGTCCATGGGTCATTTATACATGTTCTTTGACTAGACCCTTCCCCTTCTTACCACTTCTCTCCCTCCCATCTCCCCCTTTGTTACTGTTAGTTTATTTCTCGTTTACATACCTCTGGTTCAATTTTGCTCATTTGTTTGTGTTGTTCATTAGTTGCCTTTAACAGGTGATAGCATAAGGTAATTTTCTTTTGTTGCCTGGCTTATTTCGCTAAGCATAATTCTCTCTAGTTCCAATCATGTTGTTGCAAATGGTAGAAGTTCCTTCTTTCTTTCAGTACTTATGCATTGTCATTTTCCCCCTTTGTACTCGTGTTCCTCTCTGTCTCTCTCTATTTCTTCATCTTCTTAAAGCAGACCCTTTAGCATCTCTTGCAATACTGGTTTGGTGGAGATGTATTCTTTTAACCTTCTTTTGTCTTGGAAACTCCTTATTTCACCTTCCATTTTGAATGAGAGCCTCGCTGGGTAGAGTATTCTTGGTTGTAGGCCTTTGTTTTTCATTACTTGGAATATATTTTGCCATTCCCTTCTGGCTTGTAGTGTTTCTGCTGAGAAATCTGAGGATAGCCTTATTGGAGCTCCCTTGTATGTTGTTAGTTGTTTCTCTCTTGCTGCTTTTAGGATTCTCTCTTTGTCTTTGAATGTTGGCATTTTAACTATGATGTGTCTTGAAGTGGGCCTGTTGGGGTTCATCTTCATTGGGACCCTCTGTGCTTCCTGGACTTGCATGATTCTTTCTCTCTTCTCTTCATGTTAGGGAAGTTTTCTGTCATTAGTTTTTCAAAGAGGTTTTCTTTTTTTTTTTTTAATGTTTTTTATTGATTATATTGTTACAACAGTTCCAATTTTCTCCCCCTTGTTCCCCTCCCCCAACCACCCCCCTCCCCCAGCAATCCCCCCCAAGTCCATACCCCTGGTTCGTAAAAATTAACTATCCCCCCCCTCTCAAATATTAGGACCCTTTGTAATCTTGTAAAGGACAGTGGGCGAAGGTCTCAAGCTCCTCTAGCTGCTTCAAGCTGGACATGGTCGTCGTCCTACCTACCCTTGGGTCCAGAAAACCCTAATAAGAGTGGGGGTGTGGAGGGGAGGGTGGCCTTCCCACATGGGGAAGGATCGTGCAGACTCCAGGTCAGTTGGCTGTCTCCGGTCAACGGCGTGCTTGGTTTAACAGGCTGGTGTCCTTGTTGTGTTCTGAGGGCAACAGATTTGGCGAAAAGGGTTAAAAGACATCATTCAATCTATAACTACTAGATGACAAAAGGCAGGGATTAATTTTTCAATGTTCCATATTAGGGAAAAAAAAAAGTTTCTTTGTAAGAAGGTGTGCTAGGCACATCTCGCCTGTCCAAAACCCTTTTGCCCATTATACTTAGTTTGGGCTGAGGTAAATAGTTTAGGTTTTTCCCCCTCTCAGACCTCTGGGCCTTTTCAAAGAGGTTTTCTATCCCTTGCTCTTCTTCTTCTCCTTCTGGAATTCCTATGATACAGATATTATTACGTTTCATGTTGTCCTGCAGCTGTCTTAAAGCCTCTTCAGTCTTGTTCAGCCTTTTTTCATTTTGTTGCACTGTCTGTGAGTTTTTGTCTACACTGTCCTCCAGCTCGCTGATCCGATTTTCTGCTTCCTCTAGCCTGTTTTTAATTCCTTCTACTGTGTTCTTCAATTCAGAGATCATATTCTTCATTTCCTCCTGGCTCTTATTGATAGCTTCCATGTCCTTTTTGATGCTGGTATAATTCTCAGTAAGTTCCTTATAGTTCTTCTGGAGTTCACTGTAGTTTTTCTGGAGTTCTTTGTAGTTTCCGCTGAGCTCATTGAGCTTCTCCATAATACATGCTTTCAATTCCATATCTGATAGTTGGCTCCCCTCTATTTCATTTAGCACTCTTTCTGGGGACTCTACCTTTCCTTTCGATGGGGGGTTGTTTCTCTGTCTCCCCATTTTTGTGGCTCCTATTGTTTCTTGGTGCTTCTTAGAATGATCTGCACTTCCTGGATCTGCCCCCGGTGGCATCAGATCCTGTACCAGTCTGGGCCTAGGCAGCTTGTTGGAGACTTCCAGAGATCTACTGCCTTTGTCTGGCTTCTTTAGTTGTTAGTCTATTCAATTTGTGATTAGCTGTCAGGCTTAAGGACCGTGGGTGTGGCAGCTTAATTCCTGTAGGCAGGGCCTTTGCTTCCCCTCAGGCTGATGCCACTTGGCCGGGAATGGTCTGCCGGTCATGTTGTGATGTAGCGGCCTTTTCTGTCTCTCCGTGGTTATAAGACTTCTTTCCAGCTCGTGTTCGGTTGGTTATTCCAGATGATTTCTCCAAAATTACGTTGTAAATCCAGACTAGTTCTGGGAGGAAGTTAGTGTAGCTTCCACTTACTCCTCCGCCATCTTGTTTCTCCTGTTTTGTTTATTTTTGCTGTTCTTTATTCTTTGCTTCCTTTACTCATTTGGAGCTTTGTTCTTTTTGTAGTTCTTTAAGTGTATATTTGAGATTTCTCTTGTTTCTTGAGATAGGCCTGTAATGCTATAAATTTCTGTTTTATAACTTCTTTGGATGTGTCACATAGATTTGGGTAATTGTATTTTCATTTTTATCTGATTTCTCCCTTGATCTCATTGTTTGCTAATTCATTGTTTAGTAGCATGTTATTTAGCCTCATGTGTCTGTGTGTTTCTCAGCTTTCTTCTTGTGACTGATATCCAGTTTCATACTATTGTGGTCTGAGAAGATGCTTGATATGATTTCAGTCTTCTTAAATTTATTGAGGCTTGTTTTGTGGCCCAACATATGTGGTCTTACCTGGAAAATCTTCTATGCGCACTTGAAAAAAATGTATATCCTGCTGCTTTTGGGTGAAGTGTCATAAAAATGTCAATTATGTGCATTTGCTCTACTGCGTCAATAAGGCTTTGTTTCCTTGTTGATTTTCTGTCTGGATTATCTGTCCACACAATGCTGTGTTAAAGTCCCCTACTGTGACTTTTTATTACTGCCTCTCTCTCCCTTTTGGTCTGTCAACATTTGCTTTATATATCTAGGGGCTCCTACATTGGATATGTAGATGTTTATGCGAGTTACATCCACTTGTTGGACTGATCCCTTTATCATTATGAAATGCCCTTGCTTGTCTCATGTTACAGCCCTCTTTTAAACTCTATTTTGTCTCACAAGTGTTGCTACCCCAGCTTTTTTTAAAATTGTCATTTGCATACACTATTTTTCCCATTCTTTTACTTTCAATTTGTGTGTTTCATTTGATCTGAAGTGGATCTCTTGTAGGCAGTTTAAATATGGATCTTGGTTTTTTATCCATTCATCCACCTATATCTTTTGATTGGGGCACTTAGTTCACTTGACACTTAAATTGAGCATTGGTAGGTATATAGTTATAGCCACTGTATTTAATGTTTTTCTGATTATTTTTGGTAGTTCGCCTCTGTCCCTCTCTTATTCTCTTGCTCTCTTCTCTTGTATGCTGTTGACTTTCTCAAGTGTTGTGTTTGGATTACTTTCTCTTTATGTCTTGGTATCCCTTTTAGATTTTTGCTTTGTGATTCATATATACCAAGCTATGTTTATAGCACTCTATTTTAAGTTGATGTCACTTAAGCTCAAACACATTCTTTAATCAGTACATTTTTAATCTCTCTCCCTGTTTATGTTTTTGTCTTTATTTTTTATTTTGTGTGTATCTTAATTTATTACTTTAATTACACATGATCTTCTACCTTTGCTTTTAACATTTGTATTAGCTTTATAGTTGATTGATCCAATGTTTTTACAATGTCTTTGCCTTTGTCAATGAGATATTTTTTTCTAACCTCAGTTTTCTTATTCATATTTATATTTTATTTTCTACTTAAAGAATCCTCTTTAATACTTTTTTAAATACTGGATTAGTGGTGATGAACTCCTTTAGCTTTTTCTTATCTGGGAAACTCTTTATTTGTTCTTTGATTCTAAATGATAACCTTGCTGGGTAGAGTAATCTTGGCTGTAAGTCCTTGCTTTTCATCACTTTGAAAATTTTGTGCTAATCCCTTCTGGCCTACAAAGTTTCTGTTGAAAACTCAGCTGACAGTCTTATCTGAGCTTCCTTCTACACCACTAGCTGCTTTTCTCTTTCTGCTTTTAAGACTCTCTCCTTTGTCTTCAGTCTTTGTCATTTTAATTATCATTGTGTCTTGGTGTGAGCCTCTTTGGGCTCATCTTGTTTGGGACTCTCTGTACTTCCTGAACTTTTATATCTGTTTTCTTTGCCAGGTAAGGGAAATTTCTCATCATTTTTTACACAGGTTTTCAATTTCTTACTCTAACTCTTCTCTTTCTGGTCCCCCTATGATGCAGATGTTGGTATGCTTGAAGTCATCCCAGAGGTCCCTTAAATTGGTTTCATTTCTTAAAATTATTTTCTCTTTGTGCTGTTGCACTTGGGTATTTTATGCTACTATGTCTTCGGATTGCTGTTTTGATCCTCTGCTTTATCTAATCTGCTATTGATTCCTTGAGTGTATTCATTGCAGTTATTACATTCTTCATTTCTGACTGGTCCTTTTTTACGGGTTCTCTTTCTTTTATGAAGTTCTCACTGAGTTCATCTATTCTTCCCCTAAGTTTCTTGAGCAACCCAATAAACTGTGTTTTGAACTCTGTATCTGGTAGATTGCTTGTCTCTATTTCCTTAGTTCCTTTTTCTGAAGTTTCTCAGGTTCTTTCATTTGGGACATGTTTCTTTGTCTCCTCATTTTTGCTTACTCCCTGTGTTTCTTTCCATGTGTTGGATGGATCTCCTATGTGTACCAGTATTGGCAAAGTGGCCTTACATAGTAGGTGTCCTGTGGGGCCCACTAGCACAGTCTCCCTGTTCACCTGAGCTGGGTGCTCCAGGGGTGTCCCTTGTGAGGGTTGTGTGTGCCATCCTGTTATAGGTGACTCTTAATTGTTATTGGCAATCAGTGGGTGGGACTGACGCTCTAGGCTGACTGGCTGTGAGGGCTTACCTTGACAAAAGCAGATGCTGATTTGAAGTGCTGACCCCATATAGTGGGAGTCACATTAGTAGGACTCTGGGGTCAGCCAAATTCACCCTTTGGGTCTGTCACTTAAAGAGCTGGTTGGGTAGTGATCTGATGTGGTCTGAAGCCAACCACCAGGTGTTTTGGTTCTGGAGCCTCTTGGAAGGGGCTCCTGTGTAGGCCAAGGTCAGTCGCCACTTGTGCCAAGCCTGGCACAGCCTGGTGTAAGCTACAGAGTGATCTTCAGTTGTTTTCCACTTGTGCTGGTGTTGGAGGCCCTTGGGAGAATCTATTGCTATAGACCATGGCTGGCTGCCACTAGTGTCTGGCTTGGGACCATGATGTGAGCTGAGTTCAGCCACTACTTGATCCAGGCTTGGGGTACTTAGCAAGAGATACAGGGCACACTGAAGCCAGCCACTGCTTTTTGGGGGGTTTGTGGCCCTTTGAAAGATTTTAGGGAAGTCCATAGTGCAAGCTAATATAGGCTGCTTGGGTGGAATATTCTTTGGAAGGGGTTGGCATGTCACATGAGTTGAGTGAGATAGAGTCTCTGGGAATCACCAGGCCAGGGAGAATGGTGCTAGCCAGGTTAACGGCGAGCACAATTTGATGCCCCCACTCACTGGGCTGGCTGGGTGGGAGGAGTGCCCAACAAAAAAACAATAGTGCTTGTTAGCACTTCCATTCCTGGAGAGCGGTGCCATGACCCAAGCTACTCCAGCCCTTGCCCTGAAACTAGTCAATTTAGTTCCTCCCCATATGTTCCTGGCTCTTTTTGAGCACCTGCCCCTGCACTGGAGCCCAGAATAAATGAGTTTGTGAGCTAGCAAATCCATGTACAGGACCCTCAATAGGACACATAGTTCTCCAGCAGCCGTTCATCTCACTTGGATGTAATCCCACTGGTTGTCATAGTCAGATGTTATGGACACACCTTTTCCTGGCACTGGTGCCCCAGGCTGAGAAGCCCAATGGGGAACTGGGACCCTTGCTCCTTAGAGGGGACCTCCACAGTTGAGATATCCATCCTAATTCTTAATTGCCACACCATAGTTGTAGGACCTTCCCATTCCACATCTCCAGTGCACCTACCAGTCTTGTTGCGGCTTCTTCTTTATATCTTTATTTATAGGCATTCTTTTACCTAGTATTCAGGTGGAGCTCACAGGTGGTTATTCTGTAATTTAGCTGTAATTTGGCTATAGTCATGGGAGGAGGCGAGCACAGCAGTTACCTACTCTGCTGGAAGTCATAGGAGTTCTTCTGTTCTATTCTAATTTGATAAGAAAAAAATCCCTTCTACTTATCAACCAATTCGACTATTACAGTGACATTATCTTGAAGGCTAAGAAATAAAATCAAAGTTGTGATATAAAGTACTGGCTTTTTAATCATATTCTTGATGATTCAAATAATAAAACTAAATCCCATAAGCCAACAAAGGGTCAAGGCTTACTTTAAAGAAAAGCAAGGTCAAAACTCATTTAAAAGCCCACTTTCCCCTTGAGAGTTAATATACCAGGTTAGTTAGTAGTGAATTATGTCAATTGAAAAAAAAAAAAAAAGGCCTTGAAACATATCCACAGCTGAATGGAGTTCAAAGATAAAGCTAGGCTAGCACAAGTGGATTTGGGCTTTTATTTAGATGCTGAGTGCTTCCTTGGCAGTGGCAATATTTTGTGCACATTTGACCACATAATGGAATAGTCACAAAATGATTGCTGAACTGGTCAGAACCCATGCTTCTTCAGCATTATCCAGATCACAGAAACCCAAGGTGAAAAAATGGTCCTCTCTCTGGGCTTGATCCCTAAATGTTAGTTACAGCCCAGCTTCTTTTCATAGCTACCCATCTGTGGCTCTTTCATTCATAAATTTGTCCATGGCCTTGGGAAAAGATCTTTACTTTTCATATGAAGAGATCATGGGTTTATTATAATAGATTATAGGAAATGCAGCATTTTTATATTGGAGATCATGGAGATGAATAGCGAAATGGATGCACAAACAATTAACCAACTGTCATTCCATGGCAAAGTCATGAACAGTTTGTTGTGGGAACATAGGAAGAGAAAGTGTGCTCTATTCTAGGAGGTTGCAGAAAGCAATAGGGAATGACTTCGCTGAGTAGGTGGCCTTTTAGTAGGACCTTAAATGATGATGAAAGACTTAGTCAAGTAGAGATGTAAGGAAATGAATCCCAAACAAAAAACAGCAAGAAGAAAATTACATAAGCATAACAATATATATTGTGCTAAGGGAAATATGAAGTGAACGATGAGATTAGACTATCAGGAGCAAGTAGGGTATGGGAAAGATATAGCTGGCTATGAGCCTGAAGATAAAGCCTGGGCACAGAAACATGCCATTGAATTTAGACTTTATCCTGTGGGCAGCAGAGCATCATGAGAGATGTTTCACTTAGGATTGGCATGGCCCAATCAAAATCTGATTGACAGCATGAGGGAAGGACTGAGGAGATCAAAGCCTAACAGAGAGATACTACTTAGGCTGAAGGAAAGGTTCAGGAGAGCAAAGAAGGGAACCTGAAAGATGGATAGAGAGGTAAGATCACATGGAAGATAACGCAGAAATGAAATGATGGGTCCTGATGTATGATGATGTCATATATTCAGCCTCTGTTACAATGTGTGCCCTCATTCTGTGGGCAAAAAGGAAGCTTAAGAGTGGCATAGTTGAGACTTAGCTGCCCATTTTCCTGGGTAGAAAGAGTTCAAGTGCAACAGACAAGATATAATACTGAAGACCTGAGCAATACCAGGTCTTGAGTTTTTCTGGGAATTGCAGCAATGGGTAGGAAAATGCATACCATAAATAACCAAACACCAAGCACTTCATAATAAAGTCAAGGCCAAATTGCCATGGCAACACAGAAGAGGGGCAAAGTGAGGAAGACCTCTGCCACAAGACTGCCTGAAATGCTTGCCATTTTATCTGGTCTCATATAAGTCTTTCTCCAGAAACTGAAGAAGATGGCTGTGGTAGGGTTCTTTCACTTCTTTCAGGCAAGGAGAGAATAACTCTGTCTACAAGGAACTGGCAGTAATATAGTCCTGCCATTCTCCACATTCACTTACAGGGTAAAGAACAGGGATGAATCAGACTGTGCCTGGGGCCAGGTAGAAGTTAGTTTTCTGGAACCCTGCAATCTACTCATTAAAAAAATAAAATAAAAAGCTTTTCTTTGTTTTCTAAACCTAGCATGCAGCATTGTCAATACTTTCCTGCCGAGGGTTTTCTTGATGGCAGGACTTGGCTATAGAAGCAGTAAGATTACATTTCCTTTTCTTTGAAAGATGAATATATTGGCTGGTTTAGTCCAGCCCTCAAAGCTCTTGTCAAGAAACAGGGTCTTTATGTCCATGTGCACCACTTCATCTTCTTACTGTGGTGTTCCAAACCCTGCCTTGTCATTGCAGGAGCTTGAGGGTGATACCATGCTAATTCTCTAATCGACTGGGCACTTTGTTTTTCCATCAGTGGTTTGCAAATGTTTCCTTGCACCAGAATCACCTGGAGGGCTTGTGGAACTTTGATCACTGACTTACCCTCAGACTCTGTGGTTCAGTAGGTTTAGGTTGGGGCAAAGTGATTTGCATTGCTGACTAGTTCCCGGGAGATGCTAATGGTGCTTGCTGGTCAGAGGACTACACTTTGAAAACCATTGCCCCAAGAATCCTTCTGATCTCAGTTCACCTGAGATCATTTTTTTCCTACCCTTTAGCTTCCTTGTGATACAAATTCTTTTGTTATAAAATTCCATATTGGGATCTACCATATTTTTTGCACTGTAAGATGTACCTGACTATAAGATGCACCTAGGTTTAGAGGAGGAAAACAAGAAAAAAAAATATTCTCAACCAAATGGTGTACTAAAATATTTAATAAAATATAACAATAATATTTCAACCATGTAAAGTGAACAGCAATCAACAGCGGTATTAAGAACCATCATCACTGTCATTAACAAATGAGGAGAGACTTTAAGGTTCAAGTATTCTTCTAGTTTACTGGGAACCCCAAGAACTCATCATCACTAGTGTCAGTATTTATGAAGCTAGGTTGCTCACAATCACTGATATCACTTGCTTCACTATCTTCATACTGACCAGACGCCCTGAGGTTCAGCAGTAAAGTGGGACACTTAAGCGTCCCCAGGGGTTTCGTGTGGGCCCATCGCTTCCTCTTCTAACAGCTGTTGCCACCGCGGACAGGTCAGGTAATACATATCACAGTCCGTGATGCAATATTTGCTCCATAAGATGCACAGATATTTCCCCCCCACTTTTTTGGGGGGAAAAAGTGCATCTTATGGAGTGAAAAATACGGTAGTTCTTGTTTTGTTATTACATAGAATAGTCATTTCCTCTTTCTGGGCCTTGTTTCCTCTTCATTAAAATGAGACTGAGTAAATGACCACTAAAGGTTTTCAACCCTAGGAGCTAATTAAATAAAGCTAATGAACTAGTTTGTAGGGGTAACCTGAAGGCATAATTACTATTTTATGAAGCAGTTGGATATCACAGTCCAGTAAATTTTTATGTGAGGAGGTAGAACAGATAGGTCTAGAGTACCACCCTTAATTTTATACTTATATTAAGGATCAGAAAACGTTTTTTGTAAAGGGCCAGATAGGCTTTGCATAACTGTAAAGGCTCTGTCTCAAATACTCAACTCTGACATTGTAGTGTAAAAGGAACTATAGACAATATGTAAGTGAATGAAGGAAATCACGTTCCAATGAAATTTTATTCATAGAAATAGGTGACATCCAAATTTGCACTATGGATATCAGTTTGCCAAACCCTGATTTAAATTATTATTTAATTTACATAAATAATTTTACCTAAGTCCACCTCTTTGATTTAAAAGTTCTGAAACTATAGAAGAAAGAAAAATAGTAAAATTATGCAATCTGGAGTAAATGTATCAATGTGTTGACTATTCAGTAATAAAATGTGTAATTTATATCATAAAACCTATAATTTTGCAAGACATAATAAGAATAAATTAGCTTTTCTATATGCTAGGAAAGTGCATGTTCCTGCTTTTTTAAAATTCAGAAGCAATTTAAATATTATAATACTTATTAGTTGTTTATAGCTGAACTATCATTATAAAACTACATAAAAGCATTTAGCTTCTGTGGTAGAAGGGTGGGAAAATACATCTTTGGCATTTAAGTGGGGATTGTTTTGACCACTCCATCTGGGATAAAGGTCAAGTTCTGGGAATGACCCAGAGATCGATGGCAAGGATTACTTATCATCAGTTGGCTTCATTTTCTTGCCAAATTTGAATTCTAGTGCAGTTGTGCTCTGTGAGCTGAGGTTTTATAATGGCATTCTCATTGAATTAATGAAGCCACCTGTGACATTTTCATTATTAAAAATGATTTTCGTGACAGTTACCCTGCAATTCAAAGCCAAAGTGAATATAGCCATTGTTCTGAACATGTTAGCAACTAAGAGGGACCCATTTGGCATTTTCATATAATTGATGAAATATGATACTGCTTTATTTTACACTAACCTGGAGGCTATTCACTTATTCTTATTCATCCTTTTAACCCACACCTTGGGAGAAACCTGACATTCTGATTGGGTCTCATTGCTCGTTGTACAGTAGCCACTTCTAGAAGAATCTACTTCTGTGTTTGATATTGCTCATGGATCTAGCCATATGGATTCTTGAAACCTGTTCCTTCCATACTTGGGGAAATAATATTGTGCCCTCTGTAGCTGAACTGACTGGTGGTGCCATGTCATAGCTATGATTACTTTACTTAGCTTCTGTTGGTTAAACTAAACCTTTAGGTAGTTGTTTTAGGCAATGCATACACAAGCAAAATATGTTAGTGAGTTAAAAATAATGATATATGAGCCGAAGACCTATTGGGAGATTCCTAGGATCTGGGCATTTCTTTGTCCAAACTAGCTGAATTCTGACTCGATTCATTGCTTCGCTAGAGTCTTTTGCTCTCTTTCCACAAACACATGCACACATGCATGTACATGTATATATATATGCATACGTATGTTTTTATGTGTGTAGATATTGTTATACAAAATTTCCTGGGGCCAATAGACCAAGAAAGGCTGTCAACTCCAGTGTTACATTTACATTATGAGTTTATTAAGTGACCTTCTGTGGTAGGAATTTGTGTGATTCAGTGGTGCAGACTCCTTCTTCTCCTTAACTTGATGCTCTTGGGATGCCCTTTATGCCTTCTATTTGAACTCTCTAGTAGTATTTTGGTTTTGTTTGTTGTGTTGCTCTTTGGTGGGTCCTTCCCTTAAATTAGCTGAGAGTGACTCTGCCCGCTTCTGACAGTTGTGGAGCTGCCTCTCTGGCTGATGCTTCTTGAAGGGGAGTAGTCTTTTCATGAAATTTCTCCCATAGCACTAAGGTTGCGTCTGCCATGGGATCTGGTCTGCTGCTCCCCATTTTTTCTCCAGAACCAGCATCCAAAATTTTCCAAAGTTCCTTTAGTTCGTTTCAGCTTCTGGCTGCAGCCCAGGTCAAGCATGGCAAGTATGCTTTTTTCCGCCAGGGTGCTGGCAGGCACGAGGGCCTGGGGGCGTTCCCCTGCTCTGGTGGGTGTGCAGACCAGGGCCGGTCCCTTGCACCAGGTGGGCGCTAGGCCTGGGGCTGTAGGTGAAGGGGCCAAGCGCACCCCTGCAAGTGGGCTCCTGCGTGTGTGTTCCTCAAGGATCTCGTCCTGCCCCCAGACCCTCCTCCCCGATCCACACACACACACACATAAAAAATCAATAAATCAAAACCCACACACGCATGCACGCGTGCGTGCGCTGCTCCCGGCCTCCCAGAGCCAGACGCCACCTGGCCAACTCCTGGCTCTGCAAGTGGGCACAACCTGGATCTCCACCTCCAACTGCTCTCAGGGGAGACCCAGGAGCATCGAGAAAACTTTGTGCTCCTTCAGCCGCTGCCCAGGGAGCCAAGCCAGACAGAACTCGCGCCTTCTCCCATGTCTCCTCCGCGAACCTCACCAGATGGATAGCTCAAAGGTGGCCTCTTCCACCGCCGGCATTGCCAAGGCTCAACTCCCACCAGTACCCAGATGTTTACAGATGCTCTGTCCACATTCAGCTGAAACTATAGACCAGTCTCGGTAGCAAGCGAGGGCAGTCTCTCCTCACTCATCCACCATCTTCAGCACTTCCTTTTGTTGTAATTTTAAATGAGATTAGTTTTTTCTCTTTCTGATATTTTATGTTTTTATATAGGAACACAATAGATTTTTACAGATTGATTTTTATATCCTGCAACATTGCTGTATTTGTTTATGGATTCTAATAGTTTTCTGGTGTAATCTTTATTATAGAGTTTTATACATATAGAATCATATAATCTGCAAAAAGTGACGGTTTTACTTCTTCATTCCCAATTTAGATGCCTTTTGTTTCTCTTGCCTGATTGCTCCAGCCAGGACTTCCAGTACTATCATGAGTAACAGTGCTAAGATTAGGCATCTTTACCTTGTTCCTGGTGTAAGGGGAAAGTTTTCAGTTTTTCACCATTGCGTATGATAGTAGGTGAAGGTTTGTCATATGGATATGGTCATTATTAGGTTAAAGTACTTTCCTTCTATAAACATCTCAGTGAATGTTTTAATCATAAATGGATATTGTTTATGTGAAATGCTTTTTACATCTACTGATAGGTTAGTATTTACAATTTTTAATTTTATTTTGTTAATGTGGTGTATCACATTGATTGACTTGTCTATGTTGAACTATCTTTGAGTCCCTGGAGTGAACTTCACTTGCTCGTGTATAATTCTTTCAATGCATCGTTTATTTGGTAGTATTTTGTTTAGGATTTTTGCATCTCTGTTCATCAGAGATATTGGCCTGCAATTTTTTTTTTTTTTTATGTGCCTCTGCCTGGTTTTAGTATCAGGATAATGTTGGCCTCATGCAATAAGTTATGCAGTATATCCTGCTCTTCAATATCTTGGAAGAATTTAAGAAAGATAAGTATAATTGGTCTTTGAATGTTTGGCAGAATTTACCAATGACATCAGGCCCTGGACTTTTGTTTATTGGGAAGGTTTTTGATTACTCTTTCAATTTCCTTACTAGTGATTGGTTTATTTATGTTTTCCAGTACATTATGGTTCAGACCAGGGAGATTTCTTCTAAGTATTGAACTTGCTGTCATATAGGCTTTCAGAGTATTCTTGTGTAATCTCTTGTATTTCTTTAGTGTCCACTGTAACTTAGTCTCTTTTATTGCTGATTTTATTTACAGTATTCCCTCACTTATTTTTTTTTAAGTTATTTAAAGATTTTACTTATTTATTTATTTTTTAAGTATATCTTATTGATTATATTGTTACAATAGTTCCAATTTTTTCCCCTTTGCTCCCCTCCGCCCAGCACCCCCCTTCCCCGACAATCCCCTCCCCAAGTCCATGCCCATGGCTCACTCTTTCATATATTCTTCTTCTTTTTAAAAAAAATAATTAATTAATTAGTTAAATATTTTAACAATAAAAAATAACAATCCCTCCCTCTCAGACTTAAGACCCTTTACAGTCTTATAAAGGACAATGGATGAAGGTCTCGAGCTCCTCTAGTTGCTTCAAGCTGGACATGGTCGTCGTCCTACCTACCCTTGGGTCAAGAAATCCCTAATAAGAGTGGGGGTGTGGAGGGGAGGGTGGCCTTCCCACAAGAAGAAGGATCGTGTAGACTCCAGGTTGGTTGGCTGTCTCTGGACAACGGCATGCTTGGTTTAACAGGCTGGCATCCTTGTTGTGTTCTGGGGGCAACAGGGTTAAAGGACATCATTCAATGATGACAAAAGACAGGTATTAATTTTTCAATGTCCCACATTAGGGAAAAGAAGGGCTTCTTTAGAGGAAGGTGTGCCAGGTACATCTCACCTGTCCAAAACCCTTTTGCCCATTATACTTAGTTTGGACTGAGGGAAATATTTTAGGTTTCCCCCCTCTCAGGCCTCTGGGCTCTTTCTGTCCAAGCCATTAGGATAGAAAAGAGAAACCAGTTTTAAAGTGAAGCCCACAGACCACCCCATTCTTCACCAACCCAGCCACTTAGTTCAGCCAAACCATTGAGTCTCAGGAGGCAGCAATGCAGACAGGATTAAGTGAGGCCTATATGTACAGACAATCACTCAGGTAATGAGATCGTAGGCTTATGCCCTTTGAAAACAGAAAACACATGTTAATTTATGTAACATAACCCACACACAAGTTTATAGATCTGTAGGACTGTCTTATCGGAAAGACATCCAGTTGCAAGGCATTTGACATTCTTCTTGCCTGTAAATTAAACATCTTTGATAATGCCACAGACATAGTTTAACTTTCAAATGAAAACAAATTTTAAATGAAAAGAAACTTTAAAGACGGTTAGCTGCACTACTTTATAGTCTACCACTGGGCATTGTGATCTTCCTTGAATCGTGATTTTTCTCCCTAAGATTACCCTCCTTGTCATTAAAGGGACTGCATTAAGTTCATTTTTTAATTTATCCTGTTCATTTGCATAAACACAACAAGAGCAGCAAATGATCACTTATGATCTTTAGTTCTGCTTTGCTGGAACTTACGCAAGGAACATTTAGGGTGACCTTCAGTCTGCCCTTCAGGGCACAGAAGCTGAGCCACATACCTGGCATTCAGCCTTGCCTGTAAACACCTGTCTTTTCCAGGTCCTCCTGGTTTTCCATTGTGCCTTAAGGTCCCTTCTAGCCATCTTTCAGGAAAACAACCTTCGTTCCTTCCCTGGAAAGATTGCTATGGACCGCTCATCCATCCAAGGTACCAGGCCTTTTATCTCGTGGACTTTTATTACCTTTGAAAGTCAGTCCCAGTTGCTTAGGGCTTTTTGGTAACAACCAAAGCCCAAGCATGTCTTCTTTAGGCATGACATTCCAGTCAAAGTCTTAGTAAAAAAAAATCGTTATTAACAACTGGTCTTATTAGTTTTATGCAAAGAAACTTAGGTCATTACTTACTTCTTTAGAATGCCAAATTCTGGAGGGATCAGATAGGGAGAAAATATATACAGTGTGAAGGAAAATCCTTGTCCTTCTAATATTCACTGAACTTGCATTTCTATTCTTTATATTTTTATTTTTCCCCCCACTAAAAATTTTTCTGTTTGTTTGTTTTTCCATTACAGTTGTCTCACTTTTTTCCCCCTCTTGCTTCTCTGCACCCTGTCCCTCTCTTCTCCCACATTCAGTCCCCACCCAGCTGTCCATGTCCATGGATCATTTATACATGTTCTTTGACTAGACCCTTCCCCTTCTTACCACTTCTCTCCCTCCCATCTCCCCCTTTGTTACTGTTAGTTTATTCCTCGTTTACATACCTCTGGTTCAATTTTGCTCATTTGTTTGTGTTGTTCATTAGTTGCCTTTAACAGGTGATAGCATAAGGTAATTCTCTTTTGTTGCCTGGCTTATTTTGCTAAGCATAATTCTCTCTAGTTCCAATCATGTTGTTGCAAATGGTAGAAGTTCCTTCTTTCTTTCAGTACTTATGCATTGTCATTTTCCCCCTTTGTACTCGTGTTCCTCTCTGTTTCTCTCTGTTTCTTCATCTTCTTAAAGCAGACCCTTTAGCTTCTCTTGCAATACTGGTTTGGTGGAGATGTATTCTTTTAACCTTCTTTTGTCTTGGAAACTCCTTATTTCACCTTCCATTTTGAATGAGAGCCTTGCTGGGTAGAGTATTCTTGGTTGTAGGCCTTTGTTTTTCATTACTTGGAATATATTTTGCCATTCCCTTCTGGCTTGTAGTGTTTCTGCTGAGAAATCTGAGGATAGCCTTATTGGAGCTCCCTTGTATGTTATTAGTTGTTTCTCTCTTGCTGCTTTTAGGATTCTCTCTTTGTCTTTGAATGTTGGCATTTTAATTATGATGTGTCTTGAAGTGGGCCTGTTGGGGTTCATCTTCATTGGGACCCTCTGTGCTTCCTGGACTTGCATGATTCTTTCTCTCTTCATGTTAGGGAAGTTTTCTGTCATTAGGTTTTCAAAGAGGTTTTCTATCCCTTGCTCTTCTTCTTCTCCTAATGGAATTCCTATGATACGGATATTATTACGTTTCATGTTGTCCTGCAGCAGTCTTAAAGCCTCTTCAGTCTTGTTCAGCCTTTTTTCATTTTGTTGCACTGTCTGTGAGTTTTTGTCTACATTGTCCTCCAGCTCGCTGATCCGATTTTCTGCTTCCTCTAGCCTGTTTTTAATTCCTTCTACTGTGTTCTTCAATTCAGAGATCGTATTCTTCATTTCCTCCTGGCTCTTATTGATAGCTTCCATGTCCTTTTTGATGCTGGTATAATTCTCAGTAAGTTCCTTATAGTTCTTCTGGAGTTCACTGTAGTTTTTCTGGAGTTCTTTGTAGTTTCCGCTGAGCTCATTGAGCTTCTCCATAATACATGCTTTCAATTCCATATCTGATAGTTGGCTCCCCTCTATTTCATTTAGCACTCTTTCTGGGGACTCTGCCTTTCCTTTCGATGGGGGGTTGTTTCTCTGTCTCCCCATTTTTGTGGCTCCTATTGTTTCTTGGTGCTTCTTAGAATGATCTGCACTTCCTGGATCTGCCCCTGGTGGCGTCAGATCCTGTACCAGTCTGGGCCTAGGCAGCCTGTTGGAGACTTTCAGGGATCTGCTGCCTTTGTCTGTCTCCTTTAGTTGATAATCTATTCAATCTGTGATTAGCCGTCAGGCTTAAGGACCGTGGGTGTGGCAGCTTAATTCCTGTATGCAGGGCCTTTGCTTCTCCTCAGGCTGACACTACTTGGCCGGGAATGGTCTGCCAGTCACGTTGTGATGTAGTGGCCTTTTTTGTCTCTCCGTGGTTATAAGACTTCTCTCCAGCTGGTGTTCAGTTGGTTATTCCAGATGATTTCTCCAAAATTGCGTTGTAAATCCAGACTAGTTCTGGGAGGAAGTTAGTGTAGCTTCCACTTACTCCTCCGCCATCTTGTTTCTCTCCCTCACTTATTGCGGGTATTACGTTCTAGACACACACACACACACACACACAAACACGCGCACGCGATAGGTAAAATCCGCAAAGTAGGAACCTTACATTTATTCTAGTATTTATATATATTTTAAGGCTTTACAAACCCTTCTCACACACTTATAAACCATTCCCAGTCCCTTATTAACCTTTTTCACTCCCTTATTAACTTCCTACACTTTTATAAACACTACTTCTGTTAAACATATTCTGCACTCTTAAACCTATGTAACTTTAACCACATACATATACAGTACCACAAAATCCCGTGATATAGTGAAAAATCCGCGATAATTAAATATAATATTTTTAAAAATCCCACGATACAGTGAGGCCATGATAAGTGAACCGCGATATAGAGAGGGACTACTGTATTTGAGGCATTTCTCCTCTTTCCTTAGAGAGTATCAACATATGTGTGTGTTTTCTAGCTCTCTTCTTGAAGTTAATTTCCTGTTTCATACTGTTCTGCGCTCCAATATATATGGTCTATCCTTGAGAATGCTCTGTGTGCACTTAAGAAGAATGTGTATTCTCTTTTTTGAGTTGGAAAGCTCCAAAAGTATCAATTAAGACAATTTGGTCTAATGTGTCATTTAAGATCAATATTTCCTTAATGACTATCTTTTTGGGTGATCTATCCATTGCTGTCAACGTGATATTCAAGTCATCTACTATCATCATTTTTGTCACTTTCTCCCGTTAGGTCTGTTAGTAATTTCTTTTTATATCGTGGTGCTCCCAAGTTGGATGTCTTCTTGATGAATTGTCACCTTTATAATTATAAACTTTCCATCTTTGTCTCTTTTTACTTTTGTGTTTTGAAATGTATTTTGTCTAAGAACTGCTACACCCACTTTTCTCTGGAGGCCATTTGCTTGAAGTATCATCTTCTGTCCCTTCACTTTGTTGAACCTATGTTTGTCTTTGGGGCTGAGATGAGTCTCCTGTTGGCAACATGTAGTGGGTCTTATGTTTTAATCCATTTTGCTACTCTGTGTCTTTTGATTGATGAATTTAGGATGATTGTTGATATATGAGGAATTACTATAGCCATTTTATCTTTTGTTTTCTGGTGATTCTGTATCTCCATCACCCTACCCCCCACCCCTCTGTGATTCAGTGTTCATTGCAGTTTTGTGGTTTTTCTCTCAATTTTTTCTCCATTTTCTTTTTATGTTTTGTGTCTTAGTTCTGGATTTTGTGTTGTGGTTACCATTATGTTTGTATAAAATGTCGCATGCATACAATAGTAGTTTTTCTTCTAATTGCTGTCTATCTTTATTCATCTGTCCCTGTTCAGTCCTTTCCTTCTGTCCCTTTTATGATTTTGGCAGAAATTATCCCTTTGTTATGCCTTCATTACAAATTGCTGTAGTTATAGTATATTTAATGCTCTTTCCTCCTTTAACCTTTATGTTACAATCAAGTGTTTAACAATTTATTTTGAAGTATATTTGTAATTTTCTGCTTTTTTTTGTAATTAATTTTTGGTAGTTTGGTAACATGTCTTGGAGGTCCCTTTGAATTGATATAATTATGCATTCTGTTAGCTTCCTCTATTTTATACTCTAGTTCTTTTCTTAGGCTTGGGAAGTTCTCATAGATTATTTGTTTGAATAGGCTCTATGTTCCCTTCATCTCTTCTTTCTGGTATACTACCTAGTATCCTTAGGTTTTGCTTTATAATATAGTCATATAGTTCTTGTAGAATTTTTTTTCATATTTTTTAAAACTCTTAGTTCACTCTCTTTTTCCTCCTGGGTCATTTCTAGTTTTCTATCATCAAGTTCACTAATTCTTTCTTAAATCTGATCTGCTTATTTACAATGCTCTCTAATGCATTCCCCATCTTATTTATTGAGTTATTCAGCTCCAGTATTTGTTTGTTTCTTATAATTTTTTCTTATAATTGTAATCTCGTTGGTAAAGTACTCCTTTTGGTCATTAATTTTTTCCTGAGTTAGTGAACTGCTGCCTTTCCAAGTTTTCTTATATATCACTGCATTTCTTTATGCCTGCAATCTCGAGATCTCTGTTATTTAAATCACAGTAGTTCATGACTCTGAATTTTGTGTCTGTGTTCCCAAGTAATCTTGGTTGTAATGGTATTTGATGGATTGTTTCACTGTCAGTGCATTTGAGCTAGTACTCTCTTGTGTAGATACCAGTTTGCACAACAATTCAAAAGATTATAAGTAGGGTGATTTATTTGTCAGTAGATGGTATTATAGCACAAATTTTTGTTTTCTCTTACCTGCACTATTTGTGCTTCCTGGGTCTCAGTTTAACTGCATTGCTTTGATTACAAAAAGTGCCTCATATTCACCTTGATGGTTGGTGTGCTGTATGTGACTGGCTCACCTGTTATGGGGACCAGCACTGTGGTTGGGGAATGTGGCAGGTGGTGGAGAAGCAGTTTTGCTAGCTCTCAGAGCTGCCTGCTTTTTCAGCTCTGTTTTTGGCTTTACCAGCCTCTGCCAGGGCCTTTTAGGAAGAAGGTTCATCATCTAGTGGCTCTACCCTATTTGAGTTATGGCTTTGGCCCCACTTTTTTTGTTTAAAGCTTCCCAGCCACCTCTACCCTATTCTGCCATGATGGGAGGGAGAAAGAGGGGTACCTTTTTGAGGACAGAAATTGCTTTTGCCTCTGTTACACTCCAGGCCAGAGTGTGAGGGCTGCAACCCAACACCTTTCCTACCACTGCATTCACTGGTGCCATGGTGGGCACCCCACTGTGGCCAACCATCTCTGTCCATTCCAACACACCCACCTTCAGATGTCCTGATATTTTATGTGTGTTTGTGACTTGAGCAGGGGATATGTTGTAGAGTTAAGTTGTCTGAATTGTAAATTTAAGAAGAGAAAATAATGGAGTCTTTCACTCTGCTGTGATGCAGGTGTTAATCCCTATTTCTTGTCATTTCTTATAGTAATAAAGTCAATGCAAACATTTTAAGAGAAATAGTTTTTAATGTATATATGTAGGCAGAATATCTCCTTTTCATTCTCCATAAAAAAAATGTAAAGCATTTAAAAATTTCCACACTAGTTGACAGTAAGGTTATATCAGCAAGTCTCATTCAACATTGTTATTGATGAAGTAGATGAAAACCTTGAGGGAAGGTCCATCATGTTTGCAGATGTCACTAAGCTATGAAGAAGGACTAAATATGGTGGGTGACAGAAACTGGATGACAGAAACAGCATTTAGAAATCACTGTGACAGGCAGGCAAGATAAAATGGATCTGACAAGGTAAAATACCAAGTTTTACACTTTCTGCCCCCAAACAACCTGCACTTGATGGGATGGGGCTTAATGGGGTTTTAGTCTTCATTAAGCTCAAAATAAGTCAACATGATGATATAACTGAAGTAAATAATAAAGGAAATATTGAAATCGGGCTGCACCAAAGAAAGAACAGTACTTAAAACAACCACTTCACCCTGTGTTGGCCAGACCATCGATGAAGAATTACAGTTAGTTCTCTAACTGAACCACTTTCTTTAAGAGATGAAGATGTAAAGTTCTACTCCACGTAATTATCAGGATTAAACAAGATAATGCATAGAAACAACAATGTATGGCACAAAATAAGTTGAAATTATAGTAGATTATTATTATTGGAAATTCTCAAAACTGTTGAAGAAGAAGGCAACTAACAGGACTCAGAACTATGAGTACTGGTCAAAACGCTGGAGATACTTAACCCAGGGAAGAGATGATTCAGTGAAGACAAATGCTTTCTTCTAAGAACAGAAGAGTTGAAATGTGACAATTGGGTTTGGGAGTTCTGTTACTACCAAGGGTAAGCAGAAGGATCAATAATTAGAGGCAATAAGAAGTTCAATTTTTATCACTGAGCCATGTACAGAGATGTATACCTTAACTTTCATTACACCAAGTTCCTTAAGAGTGGAAGTATTCGAGTACAGGCTTGATGATGTTTGAATATACTTACTCTAGACAGGATTAAAGTGTAGGCCAAGAGGTTTGGTTGTATGTCCTTTAAGGTATCCCTGGCCCCGAGATTCTTGGTTTTATATGTACCCAACAAAGTAGTTATAATTATAAATAGTGGCCAGAAGTCTCACCTTACATTTTCAGCTTCTTCATTGTCTGAGGTGAAAAATTACTGTGAAAAACTTACATAAATGAGATATGCTGCAAAATGTTCAGTCTTAATATTTGAGTGCTATTGACCTTCAGTTCTTCATAGGTATCATTATCAAGTACCTTTATAATTTCAGAGCCATTACTGTAGAAATTTTACTGTGTTTATAATCTGGGAAACTGTCTCAAGGTGGAAGGTGGCAACTGATCATAGCCCCTCAAATGAACAACCTAAAGACTGTGTTGTAGGGTAAAATTGTTAGGAAATCAGGAAGACCTGGTGGTGCTGCTTAGAGAATCACTACCTCTGTGAAACTGAATAAGACATTTAGCCTCTCTGGGCCTCAATTGATTCTTCTGGAAAAGGGTATGGTCAGACTTCTTCCCATAGTTGAGGCAGAGAATGCATTTGAATTTTAGTATCATTATGCACTGGGAGGAGTACATAAGTAGCATGACTTTTCACTCAGATGAGTTCTTGATCATATATGCATTTTTATTTGTTTAGTTTAGTTATAACTTTACTTAGAAATATGATTTCTAAGGAACATTTAGAAAAAAAGAGTGTCAAAGAATATATTGACTTTTTTTATACTTAGAAATGGCTTTTTCCATTTTCCCTTGGGCTGCTTTGAAGGCAGGTTCAGGCAAAGACAAGGTGTGAGTGTATGTGAGAGAGTACATGTGCATCTGTTTGGAAAAAACAGGAACTTGCCAGGGGCATACTTTTACTCTAAGAAATATTTCCTATGTGCTCTCAAAAGTATGAGGTTTGGGTCTATAGTGCGGCTCTCTTATTGTCTCCCTCATGAAGAAACCTTCTTAACCTCATTTCTACACAGGACGGGAAGATATTCTGCCGACGGACAGCCTGTGATTGCCAGAATCCAAGTGCCGACCTTTTCTGTTGCCCAGAATGTGACACCAGGGTCACAAGTCAGTGTTTAGATCAAAATGGACACAAGCTCTATCGAAGTGGAGACAATTGGACTCACAGCTGCCAGCAGTGCCGGTGTCTGGTACGTCAGCTTCTTCTAGAGGGTGGTGGCCCTTTCCTCTGGATATAGAAAAAAAAGAATGTTATTTTAGATTTTAATATACAGATAATAGTATAATCAGATTTGAGATAGTCCAGAGAAATAAAGCTTAATTTCTGGACTTGGTTCTTTCTCTTTAAAATTATACCCCAAACAAAGATTTCTATGGATGTAAAAACTGTTAGGACACATTATCATAATAAATTATGATGTTTCATCTGTGAGGAGTCATATGTAATTATTGTGAAGAGTCATATGCAAATCATTACTAAGTCAACTTCTAACAGAACTTATTGGCTGCATTCCATAGTTAAATTAATGACTCAGTCTAAAGATGCTGTATGAAAACAAGTAATCAGAGAAATTATACTTTAAATTTCTATTGGATTTTCTAAACTCTTCTGTTGAATGTGCAGATAATAGAATACATCCTTCTTAATGATTCCTAATAAGGAAGAACATAACTCAGATAAATTAAAACCATAGCCATTTTTTCAAACTTCCATCTTTAGAACTGGCTTCCAAATGAGTCTGGAAAATTTTATTTCCTTTTCAAGAAGCCAGTCATCAGGCATTTAGAAGAATTGGTATTAATTTTAGACATGAACCATAGATACATTTCAAAAATGTATCCTCTTCAATCCCTAGCTCCTAAGTTTACTCTTTCTTAGGAAAATTGAAGCAATTGCATAAATAATTACTGGAGAATAATGTGGGTCATACTTAAGAAATATTCATTGAGAGTTTGCCTCTATCAGACTCTAGGCAGGTGATATAATGGTTAGCATCATAAACATGATCTGCCATCAGGCTGATCAAAGGCCAGAGCTTTGTGAGGCTGACCAAAAAAGTTAGACATGAGTTTGCATAAATTATATAATGAGTGTCATGATAACAGAAAAAATAGTTATATGGAGAAACAATTCTTCTCTAAGCAGCTCAATGGAGCCCCAGTGGCTGGATTCTGAGATATGTGGACACTCGATTTAAACTATAATATGAAAAGTCCACTAACTACTTAGCACATTCAAAACCATTATGAAATGATTCTCCTGAATTTGCCCAACCTTAACTTTAAATGTGATACTAGCAACTCCATGTATGACATTGTTGAAATATTACAGTGCTTCAGGTTTCCCTTTGACATTAAAAAAAATGTATTTCACTTTATATACTAGCCAGTATCTAACCATCTACTCATTTATTTAGTCACTTGATTAGCATTTATTGACCAAAACTGTGCTGAGCATCAAGGAATGAAAGAAATAAGCCCCAAACATAAAAGCTCAAAACTTAATGTGGAGTTGTATTGATAATTATCATGATAAAAAGATCATTAGAGGCTGCCATTGACACAGCAGTGGGAACTAACTCTTTCTGGGGATGCAGTATAGATGGTCATGAAAAGTACCCTGGGGGACTTCTGGCCAAGATGAAGACCTAGACAGACACACAACATCTATCTCCACAACTAAGAAGGAATACAACCTCCTCAAAACTGGAGACAACCAGAAGTTCCAGAAAATTGAGCTGCATGGAAGTCCAACAAACAAAGATATAAAAAAGAAATACTCATTCAAACACTCATCCAGGTAGGAGGGGCGGAGCGAGGGCAGAGAGGACATGGTGTGGTGGTAGCAGCGACAGCAGCAGGCCAGTGGAAAGCAGTCACACATTTAAAAAAGTCAAGAGGGACATCTGGGGAGTGCTCCCAGCATCAGACCAGACAGCACAGCTCATGGTTCCAGCACCGGGGAAAATAAAGCCTCATTGTTTCTGACTGTGCAAACCAGTGGAGGTAGGGGCAGAGGCAGAAACTGCCAGTTGCTCAGCAGAATCCACTTGTTTAAAGGCCCCCCATGGTGCTAGAACATCTGCAAACGTGCCCACTCTGGGAATGATGGACAGGACAACAGCTAGAGAGTTGCCAGTCCCATATGGTACTGGGGGAAGAGCCTGGAAAAGGGGTGAGTGGTGAGCAAGTGGCACTGTTCCCTCTCAGACCCCTCCCCATGACACAGCGCCACAGTGTGGTGAAATGGGTTGCCCTGTACTGACGAATACCTAAGGCTCCACCCCTTACAACATAACAGGTGCGACAGCTCTATCTAAGACATAGAGACAAACACATGAGCCTGTGAAGATGAGACAGAGAAGTATGGCCCAAAAGAGGGAACAGATCAAGGTTCCAGTGGGAGAACTAAGCGACGAGGAAATAGCTAACCTAACAAGCGAGGAGATATCCAACCTAACAGACGAAGAGTTCAAAACACTGGTGATAAAGATGCTCACAGACTTGGCAGATATGCTTAAGAATGGCAGACACATAAGAGAAGAAGTGAAGGCTATGCTAAATGAAACAAAGGAAAATCCACACAAAACCAATGGTGAAGGGAAAGACACTGCGGTTCAAGTCCATGATTTGGAATATAAGGAAGAAAAATACAGTCAACCAGTACAGGAGGAGGAAACAAGAACTGAAAAAAATGAGGAGAGGCTTAGGAACCTCTGGGACAACTTTAAATGCGCCAACATCTGAATCATAGAGGTGCCAGAAGGAGAAGAGGAAGAGCAAGAAATTGAAAGGTTATGTGAAAAAATAATGAGGAAAACTTTCCAAATTTGGTGAAGGAAATAGACATACAAGTCCAGGAAGCACAAAGAGTCCCAAACAAGCTAGAGCCAAAGAGGACCACACCAAGACACATCATAATTAGAATGCCAAAGGTTAAAGATAAAAAGATAATCTTAAAAGCAGCAAGAGAAAATCAGAGTTACCTACAAAGGGTTGCCTATAAAACTATCAGCTCAAAAGAAACATTGCAGGCAAGAAGGAACTGGCAAGAAGTATTCAATGTGATGAAAAGCAAGGACCTACAACCAAGACTACTCTATCCAGCAAAGCTATCATTTAGAATGGAAGGGCAGATAAAGTGCTTCCCAAACAGGGCAGAGCTAAAGAGGTCATCATCACCAAGCCATTATTATATGAAATGTTAAAGGAGATTATTGAAGAAGAAGATCAACACTATGAACATTAAAATGACAGCAAACTCACAAATATCAACAACTGAGTTTAAAAAATAAAAACAAAAACAAAGTCAGCAAACAACCAGAACAGGAACAGAATCATAAGTATGGGGATTATTTGGAGGAATGGGGAAATGGTGCAGGGATCAAGAAGTATAATTGGTTGGTACTAAAAAAGACAGGGGAAAGCTAAGAACAATATAGGAAATGGTGAGTCCAACGAATGTATATGCATGATGCATGGACATGAGCTAAGGGGGGGTGGGATTGCTGGAGGGAAGTGGGGTACTGGGAAAAGGGTAGCAAAGGGAAAAGAAATGAGACAACTGTAACAACATAATCAATAAAATATAATTTTAAAAAAAAGTACCTTGGAGAAGGTGATACCTGTAGCAGCTCCTAAAGGACGAGGTGCATTGTTCCCATAATGATGCCAGAGTAGGGACGAGGTGCATTGTTCCCATAATGATGCCAGAGTAGGGACATTCAGTGAGGACAGTGATGAGAATTATTGTGCCTCTTTCCCCTGGTGGGACTTTAGCAACAGAATTGTGCATAAGAACAGTGATGCTGCATTTTTTGCTTTCTCTCTACAGGAAGGAGAGGTAGATTGCTGGCCCCTCACATGCCCCAACTTGAGCTGTGAGTACACCGCCCTCTTGGAAGGGGAGTGTTGTCCCCATTGTGTCAGTGACCCATGCCTGGCTGATAACATCATCTATGACATCAGGAAAACCTGCCTGGACAGCTATGGCCTTTCAAGGCTCAGCGGCTCAGTGTGGACAATGGCTGGATCTCCCTGCACAACCTGCAAATGCAAGGTAATTGGTTGGCCTGAGGACAGCTATGCCATGAACAAGTGCCAGCAAACACTTGCAGAAGGTCAACTCCTGAGATTTCTGAATGAACAAGTGCTAGGGGCTATGGGGGAAACACAGGCAGCATTTACTTCTCGCAAGAGATAATGTGCCTGAGTGGATCAGAGCTGCACTGTGTCCAAAGGTGAATTCCAAATGAACATGAAATAAAATAGTCTTCTCTCTTGCAATGAAATTGCAAAATGTTAATAATTGACACAAGGCCTGATTATGGCTTATTTAAGCTATTTTGACCTATGTATTAAAAAGAAAGGGAGAAATATGACTTTTCATCCTGCAAAATATTACAAGCTCTGTTATGAAATTGTCACAGGAAAACACTGCTCTATGAAGTTGTTCACTTTGTTTAATAATCACAGTGCTCAGTGTGGGGACCTGACACTCTTGCTACAGGATTTCATTGTGATTGTTTCTCTCTCTTTTTGGAGGGGTTCCCATGAGGCATCCTCATGTGTCCTTAAAATTAAACACTGATTCCATCCTCCCGTCAAAGCTCATGAAGAGCAGTGACTGGAGCTGACTTGAAGCAAGGGTGAGGCAATGTCTAATCTTTGCCAAAATGTCTGTTTAAGATTCCCGTGATTAAGCCTATTAAAAATACTAGCTTATTTGGTTTTATCAACTCCTTCCTCAGCCTCAAGCATAAGTAGAAAGTTCCCAACTTGCCTTTTTATGCTCTTATGAATGTAGATTTTATTTCTTTTTTTCTGGACAGTATCATCCTAAGATGCAGCCTCAGTAGAAAAAGTATATCAAACTTCTTATAGCAAAAGAGCCATGGTTCCACATGTACCTGCAGCCCAGCAAACACAATGGCAGGGGATGTATTATTTCTACATAAGGTTTATTTAGGAGGAGTTAAGGCATATTTACATTAACACATCTAATTGATTTTAATGAATTTCTGATCATTTATACACCTAAATATGTCCTGTTCTTTTCATAGTCACCATGAGACTCTGTATTTATTCTCAATATGTCAACCTACTGGAACCCATTTTGGAATGTGCTTCAGGTTCTTGTGGTACTTTTGGTTAGCTTTATTCCTGGAAAATTCTCTTTCAGGAAATTATTTTTTAAAAGAATATCATTTGGAGTAAGTCCAGTGAATAACTGGTGTGAACAACTTGGAAATACAGGGGAAAATGTCCCAAACATGAACTGAGCTCAGACAAGGATATGACATTATGCTGCCAGCAGAACCTGTCAGGAGGCATCTGGAGGGTCTCATATGTTCTTTCTCCATCCCTGCTCTTTCTTTTGTAATTTTTCTAGAGCATTAGTGGAGTTTGTCTCAAACTGTAGATGATCATTTTGAATATAAAAGTATACACTGCTAATGTATTTATACCCTATGTCTCAGTTAGCTAACGCTTGTTTCTTGATGCACAGAATGGAAGTGTCTGCTGTTCTGTGGATTTGGAGTGTCTTCATAATAACTGAAGTATTTAAAATGCACTCATCATGGGAGAAGAATGGACAGAATGACCATCCAACCTGATGAAGAACAGGAGTTGGTGTTTTGTTTTGTTTTGTTTTTTGTCCTGACAATTACCAAAGTCTCCATCTAAGGAAGGGGTTTGGGGGTGGCCTTTTTGACCTACCACTTTGCTCATTCTTGCTAACTAGTCTAGGTGACCTACAGTGCAGTGCATTCAAGTCTATGGCTGTTAAAAGCAGTTTCCCCGTGTTGTAAATCACATTTCCCTAATCAGATCATTTGAATACATTTAAGTGATCCCATGGTAAAGGTTGATGTATTTCTTTTTGTTTTATTTTGTGTACTAACATAACAGAGACTCAGCTCCATTTATTTCTTTATTTTCTTAATCTTTGGATCAAATTCTCCAAATAAAGATGCCTGTTGTGATTTGTCCCATCCACTGCATACTTACTATTGAAATCCCCATGAAATGTATTGATAAACATATGTATGTATAGTCTAAGTGTATGATACTAATATTACAAACTATTAAACACACTTAGATACCCAGTCCTTCTGCTAAAATGAGCTGAAAGCCACTAAAGAGAGGAAAAACACCACAAACATAATGAAATGGCTACATAATTATTTTAAAAAGAACTTTCCACGCCCTCTACCACACAAAGTGAAACAAAATCTTAAGCCACCATTTATAAACAGCAATGCCTACATTGAAAAGAGCAACCTAAGAATAGTAGGTAAACCAGAAAGAGAAGACAGGGATAAGGGAACAGGGATCATGCTCAAAGAAAAATTGATGAAAACCTCCCAAGCCTCAGGGAAGACTCAGACTTAAGAATAAAGGGAGCTAACAGAACACCTAATTATATCAATGCAAAAAGACCTCTATGTCACATGTTATTTAAACTCAAAAATTAATGGCAAAGAATTCTCAAGGCAGCAATTGAAAAAAAAAGACTATAATCTACAAAGAAAACCCCATTAGGTTTCTCAGGAGAAAAATGAAAAGACATGAGAGAATGGAAGAAAATAGACAAAATATTCAGAGAGGAACCATAAGCCATGACAATGTATATCCAACGAAGTTATCCTTTAGATATGAAAGATAAATAAATACTTTCCCGGACAAACAAAAGTGGAAAGAATTTGTTACCATGACATCTCCATTATAAGAAATATGGAAGGAGTGCTTTTACCAGAAACAGACAGACAGAAGTATACAAAACTTTGAGTAAGTTGACTTAAGAGAAAACTGAAGTAGGAAACTGAGCAGTTACTTCAGCATAGGTTTTAAACACTTAATTATAACAAAGTTGAAAGGGTAGAAGGGGGAACTTAAAAATAACTATAACTATTGCAATTTGCTAAGGAATGTACAAATAAAAAAGCATATTGTATGACAAAAAAAATTTAAAAAGGAATGTGGAAAGGGTGGAATGGGTATATGTGAATGAAGGTAAGAGGCAATTAGAAGAAAAAGAACTATTGTATGTGTAAGACAGTTTACACAAATCTAATGTTAACAGCAAACAAAAATTAGCAGCTGAGATGCAAAACATGATAAAAGAAGAAAAGAAGAAAGAAATCACAGAAAACTGCCAAACTAAAATAGCAGAAAGAATCACAGGGGAAGAAAAACAGTGGAGATACACAGCAAGCAGGAAACAAAAGATAAAATGGCTTTAGAAAGTCCTTATATGTCAATCATCACGCTAAATTTAAGTGGACTGAACTCACCAATCAAAAGGCACAGAGTAGCAGGATGGATTAAAAAACAAGACCGAACTATGTGTTGCCTGTAGGAAACTCATCTCAGCTCCAAAGATAAACATTTGCTTGAAGATGATACCTCAAGAAAATGCCTCCAAAGAAAAGCAGGTGTAGCAATACTTATAGCAGACAAAATACATTTCAAGATATGACACAAAGATGGACATTTTATAATGATAATGGGGACAAATCATCAAGAAGATGTAACACTTCATATATATGCACCCAACTTGGGAGCATCACAACATATAAAGCAATTGCTAACAGACCTAAAGGGAGAAACTGACAAAAAATGAAACAAGAGTAGGGGCCTGAATACCTCATTCAAAGCAACAGATAGGTCATAGACAAAGTGGACTTAATTGATAGAAGTTTCCATCCAAAATGACAAAACACACATTCTTTTAAGTACTTATGGAACAGTCTCAAGGATAGACCATATGTAAGGACACAAAATAAGTCTTAATAAATTAAAGAAGATTGAAGTCATACCAACTATATTTTCTGATCATACTGGTGTGACACTGGAAATTAATTATAAGAAGAATATTGGGAAAACCACAAATATATGGAGATGAAACAACATACTACTGAACAATAATTGGGTCAAAGGAGAAATAAAGAAGAGATCTAAAAATACAGAGACTAATGAAAATGAATATATGACATACCAATATTTGGGGGAGGCTGCAATGGTGGTACTAAGAAGTTTATAACATTGAAGGCCTACCTCTATATATACAATGGAATGCTGCTCAACCATAAGACTGAAATACTGCCATTTGCAACAATGTGGATGAATCTTGAGAGTACTGTGCTAAGTGAAATAAGTCAGATGGAAAAGGTCAAGAACCATATGGTTTTACTCATATGTGGGACATAAAACAGAAAGCAACAAACAGAACCAACAGACTCATAGATACAGACAAGAGAAGTGGGGGTCGCCCTAGAGGAAGAGGAGTGGGTGAAGGAAAGGGGGTCAAATATATGGAGATGAATGGAGACTAGACTTTGGGTAGTGAGCACATAGTACAATATACAGAGATGAATTGTACACTTAAAACATATAATGTTATTAACCAATGTCATCCCAATATATATAATTTTTTTTAAGTTCTTAAAGGTCAGATGTTGACAGTGGGGATAAATAGATGGAGCACAGGATTTTGGGGGCAGTGAAAATACTCTATGTGATACTATCGTCGGCAGCCGTTCATCTCGAGAGACGATGGTGTAGCTTCTTAAGAGTCTATCTGCACCGCCGAGAATGGTTGTGCAGTCCAACTCGGGAGTGACACGGTATCTGTCTCCTCCCGTGTTGAATCGACATCTTGCGATGACGCTGGAGTGTCCTCTCCAGTGAAGCTGAAGCTACAGAGCCTGGGCAGGGTGATATGGAGGGTCTGCTGTTGCCCATGCAGCAGACCCCCCCTCTCTTCGCAGCTGAAGGGTCCAAGGGAAAGACGGAGTCAATACAGCTTGGTTTCAGGTGCGCCGCAGGAGTTGCCGGTGTTGACTACAACGTCAAACCGCCTTAGGGACTCCGGCTCCGGATTTTCTGTCAGGGTTTACTCCCTTAGCCTTTCCCCTGAAGAGGTATGCAGCAAGGCAGCGGAGGTTTTTTTGGAGTCAGAGTTTTCCTTCTCTGATGTGCCCTGACTGGAAGATCGAACCAGCGACACTTAGCTCGCAGGCCGACGCTCAATCCACTGAGCCAAACCAGCCAGGGTTATGTGATACTATAATGATGGGTATATGTCATTAAATATTTGTTCAAACTCATAAAAAAAACAACACCAAGAATGAACTGTAATAGAAACTGTGGACTTTGAATGATTATGATGTGTAAATGTAGGTTCATCAATCATAACAAATTTACCACACTGGTAGGGTATGTTGATAATGAGGGAGGCTGTCCATATGTGAGGAAAGGTATTTGAGAAGTCTGTATACCTTCCTCTCAATTTTGTGGTGACCCTAAAACTGCTCTAAAAAAATAAGTCTTAAAGTTCTCCAGCATCTTGGGAGAACTCTTTATCACCCAAGCATGTGCAAGTAATTAAATTCACCCCGTTAAAAAAAAAGAAAAAGGCCTACCTCAATAAATAAGAAAAATTTAAAACAACCTAACATTACACCATAAAGAACAATAAAAAGAAGAATAAACAAAGTCCTAAGTCAGTAGAAGGAAGTAAATAAAAATCAGAGTGGAAAAAATGAAATATAGAGTACAAAAAAAATAGAAAATTAATGAAACAGAGAACTGTTTCTTTGGAAAGATAAAATTGAAAAACTCTGGCCGGACTCACTAAAGAAAAATGCAAATTCAAATAAATAAAATTAAAAACAAATAGAAGTTAAAATAACACAACAGAAATACAAAGGATTATACAAGAATACTCTGAAAGCCTATATGCCACCAAATACAGTAACTTAGAAGAAATTGACAAATCCTTAGAAATATATAACATACCTAGACTGAAACATGAAGAGTTTACTGGAAAACCTAAATAGACCTGTCACTAGTAAGGAAATTGAAACAAAAGCCCAGGCGCAGATGGCTTTACTGGTGAATTTTACCAAACATTCTAAGAACAGTAATACCTATCTTTCTGAAACTCTTCCAAATAGTTGAAGATCAGGGAAGACTTCATAACTTATTTGAGGAGGGCAACATTACGTCAATACCAAAACCAGCGAGGAACACACACACACACACACACACACACACACACACACACACACTCAAATTAGAGGCCAGTATCTGATGAACACAGATACAAAAATCCTAAACAAAATACAAATGGAATAAACAACGTAATAAATGTATCATACATCATGATCAACTGAAGTTCATTCCAGGGATGCAAGGATGGTTCAACATCCACGAAACAATGTGATACCCCACATCAACAAAATATGAGTAAAAACTGTATGATCATATCAATAGATGCAAAAATAAGCATTTGACAAGATACAAAATCAATTTATGATTATAACAACCAGTGAAATGGTTATAGAAGAAAAGTACCACAACCTATAAATACCATATATGACAAACCCTCACCTACTTTCATACTCAATGGTGAAAAATGGAAAACTTTTCCCTCTGGATCAGGAACAAGACAAGGATGTCCCCTCTTTTCTTTTATCCTTGCCTGAGGAAATGTTTATTGATTTTAGAGAGAGAGGAAAGGGGGAAGGAGAGAGAAAGAAACATTAACTGGTTGCCTCCTGTATGCGTCCCGACTGGGGCTCAAACCCACAACCTAGGTGTGTGCCCTGACTGTGAACCAAACCCACAATCTCTTTGGTGTACGCATGACACTCCAACCAACTGAACCACCCAGCCAGAACAGGATGCCCACTCTTGCCACTGTTATTTATCATAGTACTGGAAGTCCTAGCTAGAGCAATCAGGCCAGAGAAAGAAGTAAATGGCATTCCGAATAGGAATGGAGAAGTAAAACTGTCATTTTTGCAGATTATATGATTCTATATAGAGAAAATATTAGTCTCCACCAAAAGACTATTAGAAGCCATAAACAAATACAATGAATTTGCAGGATACCATATCAATCTACAAAAGTATGTTGTACTGTATGTTCTGTATGAGATAACAGAAAGGGAAACAAAACAATCCCATTTTCAATTACAACAAAAAAGGATAAAATACCTAGGAATAAACAACAAAGGACGTGATGGACCTGTATAGTGAAAACTACAAGACATAGTTGAAAGAAATTGAAGGTGCAAAGAAATGGAAAGATATTCTGTGTTCACAGACTGGAAGAATTAACATTAAAATGGCTATTACCCGATGCAATATATAGATTTAATGTAATCCCCATTGATATCTTAATGACATTTTTTCACAGAAATAAAACAAAAAAATCCTCAAAATGTATGTAGCCACAAACCTCAAAGAGCCTAAGCAATCCTGAGATAAAAGAACAAAGCCAGAGGTATCACATTCCCTGACTTCAAACTATACTACAAAGCTGCAATAATCAAAACACCATAGCACTGGAAGAAAAGCAGACACAGATATTTGCACACAATACTTTCAATAAGGGGCTAATATCCAAAATACAGGGTAGAAAAAAAAGTAAGTTTATAATTGTGAGTACACAAAACACAGTTTATTCTTTTATTATTTATTAATTATTGTATTATTTTTCCATACAATCTGCTATAAATCTGCTTTTGCCCCACTCTGTATATAAAGAATTGATACAACTCAAAACCAAAAAACAATCTGATTAAAAAATGGGCAGAAGACCTGAACAGAGACTTCATCCAACAAGACATGCAGGTGCCAACAGATCTATGAAAAGATGCTCAAAATCACTAGTTATAAGGCAAATGCAAATCAAAATGACAATGAGATATTACCTGGAGAGGATGTGGAGAAAAGGAACCCTTGTATACTGTTGGAGGGAATGTAAATTTGTGCAGCCACTGTGGAAAACAGTGTGGAGTTTCCTAAAAAAATTTAAGACTAGAGTTACCATGTGATGCAGCAATCCCTCTTCTGGGTGTTTACCCCCAAATTTTGAAAATTCTTACTTGTAAAGTACATTTATACCCATATGTTAATTGCAACATTACTCACAATAGCCAAGACATGGAAACAACCTATGTGTATTTAATGGAATAATAACTAAAGAAAAGTGGTATATTTATACAATGAAATTCTATTCAGTCATAAAAATATGAAATTTTGCCATTTACAACAATATGGATGCATCTTGAAAGTATTATGCTAAGTGAAATAAGGAGATGTAAATGGACAAAAACCATATGATTTCAGTCGTATGTGGGATATAAAAAAAAGGTAACATGAAATTTATAAATGCAGACAACAGAATGATATTTACCATAGAAGTGGGGTGTGGGAAGGACAGAGGGGTAAAAGGAGGTCAGATACATAGTGACAAAGAGACTAAACTTCAGGGGGTGAGCACACAATAAAACATAAAGATGTATTATAAAGATGTACACCTGAAATGTATATAATGTTATTAGTGTTACCCCAATAAATTTAATTTAAAAAATAAAGTTATTTATATGCTCAGTAGTTATTTCACAACAATGAATGTTTTAATTTGAGCCACTGTCATACTCTTAAAATAGGCAATTATTGAGTTATACAAAATGAATAAAACGTGCAAATGACTTTTTATCTGAGCTGAGAATTCAAACTTAGGTTGTAGTTTCAAGTAAATACATCTTAGTGGTTTATAATACCTAAGACTCCTGAATTCATCATTATTCTGAATCAGGTAGGTTCATGAATTTTTTTTTCTCTCCTAATATCAAGAAAGAACTACTTGTTAAGTCAGTTATGTTAAAAAATATTTTAAAACCCAAATATTATTAATAAAAAATACAAACTCAGACAACCACTATTCATTGATATTTGTCCAATAAATATTACTCAGTATTTTCTGTGAAGATGTTCACTACAGGAAATCAATTTTGTGTGTTAAATATGACAGAAGCATCTTAAATATTACATTTGATAACAGCTACTTAGTTTGGTAAATTGGAACACATCTCCATTTTATTTTAATTCTTTAAATGTAATCATGATGAAAGTTCTATGCTTTAAACACATTAAAAACAAATTTGAGAATTTGAATATGATTTATTTTGAAAATATTTATGACACCTCCACTTGAAATACCTTTCAATGTTTATTGGGAAAACAAAGATATTTACCAGTCTAATATGCAATCATACAGGTCAGCAGTTGGCACACTGTGGTTCCTTTTGTCTAATCCAGCCCTCTGCCTATTTCATAGAGCATAGTGCATACTCTCTTCTGCCGAAGACGTACAATTACAGAACTAAGCAGTTCCAACACAGGCCGTGTGGCTCACAAAACCAAAAATGCTACCACCTAGCCTTCTACCAGACATTTTACCAACCTCTAGTATAGATGATGGCTGAGACTAGTGGGTATTTTAGAATGTACATTTCCATTTTTTCCAAGGACATGTCAAAATTTTACAGTTTTTTTTTGAATTTGTATGTCCAGGGTGGGGCAAAAGGAGGTTTATAATTGTTTATATGGAAAATAATACAATAATTTATAAATAATAATACAAGAATAAACTCTGTGTTTCACATACTCACAACTGTGAACCTCTTTTTGGCCCATCCTGTCCATGTGTGTGCCCTATTGCAGAGCCATGCTGGTATTTTACAATGACAATCCTAAAATTCAGTATTTTCTGCTTTTCATTAGACCTTGTGGGGTAAATTTAATCTGTGCTAACTTGATGTCAAAATGTAATTGCTTTATAGCAGCACAATTTAAACTATTGCCAGCTGCTATCAATAAGAGGTTTATTTCCTATAAAATAATCGATGACATTTTTCTTATTAAAAATTATTGAGTTCTCTATACATGAGGTACTCTGCTAACTTCTGCTGGGGAAATAAGATGAACCACATAGTCTTACCTTTTTTGAAAATTTAATCTGTTTTTTTTTTTTCCATTATCATCCAGTCCCCTTATATCCACCTCCCCCTCAGCAATCACCACACTGTTGTCCGTGTCCAGGAGTCCTTTTTCCTGTTTGCTCAGTCCCTCCTGCCCCTAATTCACTCCTAGCTGTCCTCCCGCTCTCCATCTATGAGTCTGTCTCCATTTTCCTTGTTAGTTCAGTTTGTTCATTAGATTCCACATATGAGTAAAATAATATTTTTAAGATCACCATTGTGTGGGCCTTTAGAAGGTGCTGACAATCTTTGAATCAATTAGGAGATCTTATTGAAATAAATTACTGCCTGAAATACCTTTTTTATCCAGAAATTGAAAATAGAGTTACTTTAAAAATAATGTGATAACTCTCTTGATGGAATCTGCTTAACTCTTATGCTATAATTTGCAGTGTAAAAATGGATGTCAATTTAATGAACCAAAGTAGTATTTGAAAAATCTGCTTTCTACAGATGATAACCATTGTCTGCACTGTCACAAGTGCAAAGATGCTAATATATGCATTGGTAAGAAACAATGATGAAGAGATAAGCAATTATGTAGTAACCTTCCAATTATCAATCAATAGTCTGAAAGCATTGTAAATGAGAATAGAATATGAGAGAGAAAAGTCCTCTATATTAACTAGATATATCTATTAAATTAAAATTTTGTCTTATTCTTTCCTTTGTTACATAAGAAATATAGAAATGCATATATATTATATGTAATACATGCTACATAGATATATCAATATTTAATATATACAGGAGGAGGCAAAAGTAGGCTTACAGTTGTTGGTATAGAAAAAGACACACAGGTTATAATTATTACAATGCCTTTATTAACTCAAAAGAATGTCACAATGGCACAATAAATCTGCTTTTGCCCACCCCTGTACAATCTATAGTGCATATAAATTAATTGTTTATACTTAATATATATTAATATATCCCAGAGATTCCCCTCCTCTGAGCTTTTTAGTTTGGTGCTTGTGCCACTGTTATGGGCTTGTAATACACATTTTCCTTGTTACAATAGGCTATCGGCTAGGCTATGTGCAATCTAATTCTTCAGCATCCAGCATAGTGCTTTGCCTAGAGTGGTTTTTCAATTAATTCTTTTAGAAATTCATTATCTTTTTTATTACCAAAAGTTATGGGATAGTGGAAACTATCAATTGTAGTGGCTTTCAATTATTAGGTAACAACACCTGTTTTAAAATAAAAATTTATTCAGTGCTCTAACATAAAAACCAGAGTACAGCGGAGTTTCTTTCCTTGGACAGGTTGGAGAACCGGAGTTCCTTTCATAGCAGAATACAGCCTGAAAGTCATTGACCTAATGCTTCACCCTCACTTTACAGATAAAACCAACACTCAGAGAGAGACTGACTGACCCAAAGTTTATAACGAATTAGTCATAGACCTAGAACTGCCACCTAATCCACAGTTTTTCCACATTTCAACTTCAAGTGAGCTTTTCTTAATTCTTCTTAGTGAATGACAATAAAACACAATCATGAATGAGCTGTAATATCTGTTTATTGTCTCTTTGTTAACACATCCCTCCTGATTGTGATGTTACATTATGAAAATTATGATAAGAGAAACTGAGAAATGTTCAGATTAGAAGCCCAGACAGCATATCAAAACCCAAAGTGCAACAAACTATTTACTCAATCACCCAATCTCATGCTTTATAGGAAAATAACTGCAGTAAAATTAAAAATCCAGTCATCCCCTTCCTTAAGATTAAAAGACACACACACACACCCCTCAGAATACAATGAAATCATATTGAAAGCCAATCCTGCATGTAGTCTATTTTCTGATATCATTATTCATTCACTCATTTATCTTTCATTAAATTAACATTAATGTGTCAGGCTCTTCAAATATAGAAATGAATAGACAAACTTGGCTTCTATTTTCCTGGGCCTTGTCGTCGTCGGCGGCGGCGGCGGCAGCCGTCCGTCTCGAGAGACGACCTTGTAGACTCACATGAAAACTATGAACAATAAACCACAGTATAACTACAGACTATATCAGTGCCAAGAAGAAAAAATGCTAAGTGATAAACTGAAGGGGAACTGCAGAAGCTCACTTCAGACAGGGTGAGGTGATCGAGGATGACCTCTCTAAGGGAGTGATGTGCCAGCTGAGATCTGGAGAATGAGAAACCACACATGCACAGTAAAGTAAGGAACAGTGCAAAGGGCTGCAAGGTGGAAAAAGGCTCGGGGTGTTGAAGGTCATGTATGAGTGGAGCCAGATAGCCATAAATAAAGGAGAGAATGGGATGAGTGAGATTGGACAGGTAGGCTGGAGTGAGACTCTCAGGCTATCATCACGTCAGGGCCATAGTCACATTTGCGTTTGGAGATCAATGGGAAGTTATTACATTAGGTGGCATGATGTCTTTGTCCACTTCTTCATTCACTCACATATTTATGCCATCAGTAATTTTTTAGTTATCAATGAATCCATACCTAATTACTAGTTAACAAACATTATAAAAATCCTGTTAAGTACCCAGGAAGGATATAAAAGATGACATTATTTTTCTACTAAAAGTTTCAGATTTAGATTAGGTTTTCAGAAAGCAAGACAATGGAGAAGCATATAGCATGTCCAGAAATAGATTCCAGGAACATTTATCAAAAATTGGGTCTTTAAGTCAGTTGCCTGTGCTGTAACCTCATTTGATTTCTTGGTTTGTGCACATTGGAATCATAATCAGTTCTGCGGTTCGTAACTGTGATGTCATCTTGTGTCATAGCTTCTAACAGGGACAAGGGAACAGTGAGGAAAAAGGGGATCTGATTAATTTGAGAACATAACAGCCACTGCCATTGCAATAACAACAAACCAGAAATATGGCAACTCTCCAAGACGGTGCCCACTACATAATGCAAATGTTTGAAAAGAAATTATTTAATTACTAAAAAGTGACGTTAACGTAGTTTGTAGCAACTCTTCCATAGCTGAAGTTGGTAAAATTTTAAAACTAAAAAGAATGTATTATTGAGGAATGAAGTCAATACTTGAAGTCACTTGAATTATTGACGTGAGAAGCCAAAGGAAATATTTAAAGGCAGAAATGCAAATTTATCTAGTTATTGGCAGTTGGTATGTGACTCTAACATGATTAAAAAATTATCAACTGTACTGTTTATTTTTTAAAATCCTCATTCAAGGATATATTTATTGATTATTTTTTTGAGAGACTAGGGTCGGGGTGGGGGGAGGGGGAGGAAAAGAGACAGAAACATTGATGTAAGAAAGAAATATTGATCTGTTGCCTCTTGTACATGCCCTGACTGGGGATCGAACCCACAACATTTTGGTGTATGGAATGACAATCAACTGAGCCACCAGGCCAGGGCAAAAACTTTTAATTCTAAAAGGGACACGAACACAAGTTAGTATTTTAGCACTATTGCTTCAGTAAAGAACCAAAAGCGGTTCCAAGATTGTGACAGAGGAGAATGCTGAAGTCAGTCACCCCTTCCAAAGAACACATCAAATACACACCTAATGTAGAGCACAATAACTGAAAGAGCACACAGAGAAGGTTGGGGCGCACCGTGAAAGCCCTTAGGAGCTCAGGGAATCAGTGAGAGCCATTGTTTGCTGCTGCACCCACGTGCAGATAGTGGGTGGGAGCTTTACCCAAGTGCTCAGGCCAACCTGCAGGGCTCCCGCAGTCACCGCTCCTGAACTAGCTGCAGCAGGAACAGGGAGGGGTCACCACAATGCGCAGCCCAATGGGGCTGCCCTGCCGGATCAGACAGAAGGAGGTGAGCACACATCAGCCCCGCCCCTCTTTCCATTCTGACCTTGGACAGCCAGACCACCAGGAGCTACTGCACGCGCGCGTACACCAGGATGCCCTGCCCGGAACCTACTCCCTCCGGCCAGAAGGCACACAAAGCACGACACACCCCTGCCCCAACTCCAGCCAGCCTTATGAAACCTTTCGTGACCCCACTTCTACACAAAACCAATTGTTTTTTAAGTTTGGGAGAGATAGCTGTTTCATCTAACTCATAAGAACAAACACAAAAAGTCAAACAAATTGGGGAAATAGAAGACTATGCCCCAGATGAAGGAACAAGAAAGAGCTCTGGAGAAAAACTCGAATGAAACGGAAATATGTAATTTACCTAATAATGAATTCAAACAAACAAAACACACACACACACACACACAATATAAAGACAGAGACACCCAAATAGAAACTAAGGAAAACCAGCAAATCAAAAGGAAAAAGGTCAAGAGATGAAAAAAAAGAACAAAGGACTACAAAAATAACCAAAAAACAATGAACAAAATAGCAATGAGCTTATAACTATCAATACTTTATCTTTAAATGTAAATGGATTCAATGTTCTAATCAAAAGACATTGGGTGGCTTAATAAAAACACATCTATATATTACCTACAGAGATTCACTTCAGATCAAAAGACATACACACAGTTTGAAAGGGAAGGGATAGAAAAAGATATTCCATGCAATAAGAAACAAAAAGAAAGCTGGTATAGCAATACTCATATCAGACAAAATAACTTTAAACAAAGAATATGACATGTATATTTAATTGTATGTGTGTATACATACATACACATATAATTAAATATTAGCAATAAGAAATATGAAATCCTGCCACTTGCAGCAGCACCGATGGACCTAGGTGTATTATGTTAAGTGAAATAAGTCAGACAGAGACAAATACTGCATGATTTCACTTATACGTAGAATTTTAAAAATCAGAACAAACAAAATGAAAACAGACTCAGAGAAACAAAGCACCAACTGATGGTTGCCGGAGGGGTGGGGGTGGAGGAATGGATGAAAAAGATACAGGAGAATATAATCAATAATAGTGGGGTAACTTTGGACAGTAACAGATTGTTACTAGAATATGTAAATGTTGAATCAGTGTGCTGTATACCTGAAACTAAGATACATTGTAAGCCAACAATACTTTAATTTTAAAGACAAAAAAAAAAAAAAAAATGTAAAGAACCAAATGAAGGTAAAGGTGGGAAAGGAGAAATCTTCTTTTAAATGTAAATAAAAGTATATTCTTTTGATCAAAAACATCAAACACTAATTTAACTTGGGGAACTTCTTGAAGACCTTTTAAAGAAAATAGAACAAAAATTGGGGGGTGGGGGTACTACATGCCATGATGTTTAAAAATCGTGAAGTATTGCCTTCAATCATGCATATGGAACAGAGCTGAGATAATTCTGTTGTGAACCAGGCACTGCCGGAGAGCAAATTTCCTTAGATAATTTCACATATAAAATTTGAAAATGACATTAAAGGAATGAGTCAGTAAACTAGAAATCAGAGTTACAGAAATTTTAAACAGATTTTAAAATATCAAATGTCATAAAAGACAATGTAATTTAAAAAAGCTCACAGAATAAGAGAGAGGGAATCATGAGAAGACAGTGACATAAACAGTGTGTATCTCATAAGACTCAGTAGATTGTGAGCCAATAGCTGCCAGTTGAAAATGTGGGCCCAGTATTCCCAGACTTTTCCATTTTACGAGAGAGAATGCAAGTTTGGATTTTAATGTGAGTCTTAAACTCTGCATCCAAGTTTAAACAAACACATTCCAAGGTGTACTTAACATGTCTGTAAACTGACATGACCCACACAGTTTGTCACAGGCTTCTCGCTTAGAGCCACAGGAAACCCTAGAAGTTATCTAATACTCCTTGAAGGTTTATAAGTCAGTAAATGAATCACTTTTCTTTGTACCTTAACTTCATTCTTCCATTTATAATTCACTTTAATCATATGAAATTTATTAGTGCCTAAACCCCAGAATTTCCTTGGTATGTTCTGTGTCTGTTTCTGCAAGCTGTGTATGTTGATATTCCTGTTGTTCAGTTCAGTTCTTCTGGAACTGGAACCCTTGCTTGTAGGTGAGTGAGAGAAACATCAGTATTCTATTTAGCTTTTGGAAGGTCTCCTCAGTCACTGTAAATATTTCCATTTCTGAAACAAATGGTGTGTTCATAGGAAGTACTCATTCAGAAGGCTTAGGATCATAATGTCTTATTCTATCAAAACTGCTCGTTGCCCAGGGAACAGCTATGGATTAATTCACACAACTGTACTACTGATGATTAAACGTGATGTGGAAGGCCAGTGGGAGAATAAGAAAGCTGGACCCAGGATCTTTCCTGTTCCAACCTCACTCTGCTTCACAGTCAGATAAGATACAGCAGACCAGCAAAGCCCAGGTAGGATAGCACAACAGAAAGCATGGGACCTGCTGGCTGGAGAGATGCAGAAAGGGAAACACAGTATCTTCTCATTAACATGGCAGAGCATCTTGACAGCTGCAGTGCATCTCAGAAAGAAATGCTTGTCATTCCTTTCTGTTATTCAGCAGAGAAGGAAAATCAGAGAGTAAATAAAAAATTAAGCAGGCTTGCAAATTTTTGTACAGGTATCCCCTGTATAACACAGTACTTCTATAACACAGTTTCGTTCTAACATGGTTAGTGAATTGGGGAAAACTCCGATATAACATGAAATTAGGGAAATCCCCATACAAAATTGAATGTGATAAAAACTTTGAAGAGCAAAAGATAACTCATTTAAAATTTTTCATTTGAGCGGGTACGTCATATGACTATAGAAAATATCCAAGAATTGCTGGTAGAAGAAGAAAGTGATGAAGCAATTTTGGTGGAAATGACATCTGGAATGTGCCAGGGTAACTTAGGGGATGATAGCAGTGATGAAAACAAAGAAGAACTTAAACAGTTTACTCTAAAAAGTGTAAAGAAAGTCCTAAACTTAGCCAAACAGTTGAGTCTTATTTCTTAAATGAAGATCCTTTTACTGAAAGGAACACAAAGTTTAAGAGAAAACTTCACATGTAATGAAATTTATAAAGATTTCTCAGCTAAAAGCAAGCAATCTAAAATAACGGATTTTTTGAAAAAAGTAGAGCATAGAAATCAAGATAATGCCGAAGAAAGTTCAGTGGATGGATGAGGATATCTTGTCAAAAAGAAAACGCATTCAGTTAATGGAGCTTAGTGATGATGAAGAAAACATTACTTGATTCATATTAATATGTAATAGTTTTGATGGAAGTTGCTTTAATAAAGACATTTCCTTTAATTATAAAAATATAATGGTATGTTTTTAAAATTTTTGGAACCTAATCCCCTTTTTTTGTACTAGTTCTTTGTTTCATATAACAAGGATTTGCATAACACAGCATTTGTTAGGAACCTAATAACTGTATTATATGGGGGGTATCTGTAATTGAAGAGAGTGAGAAGGGACTCCATATTATATTGAAGAGTATCAGGAGTAAAACTGGTCTTACGTATTAGGCTCCTGTGGCTACTGTAACAAATTATCACAAACCTGGTATCTTAAACTTACAGAAATTTGTTTCCTTGCAGTCTTCGAGGCCAGAAGTCTGATACAAAGTGTTGTATAAGCAGGGCCATCCTCCCCCCAGAGGCTCTAGGGGAGAAGAGAATCCTTGCTTGCCTTCTCCAGCTTCAGATGGCTCTACTTGGTCTTTGATTTTGTGGCCATAACACTCCAATCACTGCTGCCATGGTCACATTGCCTCCTCCTGTTATCTGTGTGTCTCTATCTTATGTGTCTCTTATAGGGACACTTGCCATTGGATTTAGGGTTCACCCAATAACTCAGGATAATCTCATTTCAAGATCATTAACTTAATTGGCCTTTCCAAGACCCTGTTTCCAAATACGATAACAATCACAGGTTCTGGGACTATTCTAGGGTATGAGTCCCAGTGTCACGACTGAGTTGAGTTGATTGTGAACATATTACTATTTTGCCTAAATAGTAGCATCCTTATTTTTTTTTAAAGACATTAACACCACACACTATGAGAGGTTTTTTATTAGATTAAGAGCTACTTTATGAAGTTCATAAATTTTACAGATTTTCACTGAATAATGGTTACTATTAAGAGAATTGTCCTTGAGGCTTTGTCTCATGTTGACGCTTCTGATACTCTGTTGCTTCATCCTCTTAGGCTGCTACATAAATAACAGGTCAGGGGTTGGGTCAAGCTCTTCTTCAGAGTTTAAAACAGCTGAGCTGTATTGATGAGTCACCCAAAAATACACAGCTTATCTGATTTGTTTTCTTCCGCTCCAAGGATAGGAATGAGGAACTTGAACATCTGAAGTTGCCTTTAGGGGGAAAACTATTCTAAAAGGATGAGAACCTGTTAACAAGGCAGGTAAATCCTGCAACTACTCACTCGAAGGAATTCTAGGGTCAGACTGTGTGGGAAGTGGAATACTCTCTGCTGTCAGGCTGTGTGGGAAGTGGCATACTTTCTGCTGTCAGGCTGTGTGGGAAGTGGCACAATGGGAAACGGGAGTATCCTAGATAAGCATTGCAAGCAAGGAGATAATGATTGGAAATGATTACCTACTGGCCAAAGGACCAAAAATCGCACAGTAAAGAGCCAGAGGGTAATTTGAAACCATTTGATATGATAAATATTATAGTGCTGAAAAAGCTGGGTATTGTTTCCTTGGAAAACCAGCCAAGGAGAAACATTTTACCTTTAAAGCTACATGTAGAATACCCTATTCCTCTGCTGTTAAGAAATGGAGGGAATTTTGGAAAAAACAATACACCTAGTGACACATTTCAAATAATAAAGGACAAAATTAGCTTTTTAAACTACAGAGAAGCCTTTAGTAGATTGACTTAAATTTCCCCTATTTTGGCAGCTTCCACAAATCTACTCTTAGTTTCCACAGTGCGTTCATGATCATGAGTGCACTGAAGTGCTCTCTATTGGATTTATTCAATCAAGCCAGATCAGCCACTATTTACTGAGTGCACAAGACATAGCTACAGTACATGCGGATAGTTAAAAACAAAACCCAGCTGTTCAGAATGAAGCCTTGCTTTTTAAGAGGTCCCAATGAGCCCTGGCTGGTGTAGGCTAAGTGGATTGAGTGCTGGCCTGTGAACCTAAAGGTTGCCAATTAGATTCCTGGTCAGGGCACATGCCTGTGTTATTCGTCAGGTCGGCAGCTGGGGGCACACAATAGGTAACCGGTCTGTTTCTTTCCCTCTCTTTCCCCCACTTCCCCTCTCTCTAAAAATGAATAAAATCAAATCTTTAAAAAATTAAAAAACAATAAAAGAGGTCCCAGCGAGTGACTGAAACAGGTAAGCCATCTCCTATCCCATCCAGATTCTGATACTCATTGTCATAAGACAAAGAAAGAATCAACAAATGACTGTTTTTCACAGGGATAGGATTAGATAAAGTATAGACATTAACCCTGTATATCATTAACCCTGGCTGGTTTGGCTCAGTGGATTGAGCGTCGGCCTGCGAGCTAAGTGTCGCTGGTTCGATCTTCCAGTCAGGGCACATCAGAGAAGGAAAACTCTGACTCCAAAAAACCTCCGCTGCCTTGCGGCATACCTCTTCAGGGGAAAGGCTAAGGGAGTAAACCCCGACAGAAAATCCGGAGCCGGAGTCCCTAAGGCGGTTTGACGTTGTAGTCAACACCGGCAACTCCTGCGGCGCACCTGAAGCCAAGCTGTATTGACTCCGTCTTTCCCTTGGACCCTTCAGCTGCGAAGAGAGGGGGGGTCTGCTGCATGGGCAACAGCAGACCCTCCATATCACCCTGCCCAGGCTCTGTAGCTTCAGCTTCACTGGAGAGGACACTCCAGCGTCATCGCAAGATGTCGATTCAACACGGGAGGAGACAGATACCGTGTCACTCCCGAGTCAGACTGCACAACCCTTCTCGGCGGTGCAGATAGACTCTTAAGAAGCTACACCATCGTCTCTTGAGACGGACGGCTGCCGACGAGACATTATCATAATGTTTTTAGGGAAAGGAACTCACATAATATTCAAAAAGCATACATGAGATGTTGCAATTATCTGTTTCAGATACCATTAGATAATTTAAGAAAAATACAACTGCTTAAATTATTTTAGATTGTAGGGAAAAATTATATATTGAAACTCTAAGGCTAAAAGTTTTGGAACACATGTTTTGATCTGTTTTTCAACCAGAAGTATTTGTTATATACTGTGTATTAATCCAGGAAGGAACAGAATAAAATTATACTGGCTCTTGTCCTTGAGGAGCTTAAAACTTTTAAGCAGTTATAGACTATGAATTTAAAAATGATGTGCCAAAAGTTCTGACTGAGGTAAACATAAGATGTTAAGGAATTTAAAAAAGGAGCATCTAATCCATCCTTTGAGGGGAAAGGGTGTCAGAGAAGGCCTCAGGAGGACTGAATTGATTTGGAAATATTCAAGGGAAGACTGCAGTAAATAGTGTTACAAGAGATGAGAAAAACATTAGAAAATTCATGGAGGCGTGATCATCGGAAAAATTTCCTGAGATGTACTGGAACTGATCTCCAAAGGAGGATGGAGCCAAGGCCCCAAGAAAGAAGCTGACAGGCAGAAGAGTCTTAGGCTGCCACAGGACAAGCCAAGTGGCATGTGCTTGTTAGGAGCTGTATATTCCAAGGCAGTAACCACCTTGATGGGCCTACTTATCTAGATAAGAATATTCCTTTCAGGTGATAGGGCCCCACTGCTCTCAGTATGAACTAGCATTCATTGAGAGCAATTTAATTCTTAAGATGGGATTGGTCCTGTCAAGCACCAGACACTATTTTGCCGAACAGTGATAGGGTGGACTCTATAGTTACTTCATACTTCAAGAATATAAATGTGAAATGGGACGTAGGGGAAAATGATAAGAAGTACACTTGAAGAGGGAAGCAGGAGCCAAGTTCTGGAGGGTTGTGTATGTCAATGTATGGAACAAATATACATTGAGCAGGGAAAATCACTCGATAATCCAACTTGGAAAAATGGAGAAAAACTGTTTCAATATTGACTTTTCAAGTAAGTTCCTAGTGGCCATAACCCAGGGCTCACCAGCAGAAGCTAGGAGCAAGGTGGGATCTGTCCTGTTGGATAGGGGCCACAGGAGCAAGCTTGCCTGGGGAGAGCAGGAGGCACAGAAAAACCCAGGCTCTGTGGAGGACATTGTTTAGGGCAGAGGGACAACAGAAACACCCTGGCTTCTCCCCTCCTCCTACCTTTCTGGTCTTCTATTGGTTCCTCTTTTTTATCCTAAGTCAAAGGGAGGAGGAAGTTTGGATAATGTAATGGAAAAGGGGAAGGAGTAGGGAGGAATGTAAGAATAAATCAGCAAATGACTGGTGGGCATTTTGTCAATCAGACCAAAGATAGTGCTTGCCCGTAAATGCTAAAAGTCAAGCATCTGTTTTCTAAGATATGTGCACTCTTGAAAAAACAAAATCACCTTTCCCTTGGATGGCAGCCAGTTGTAAGTTGGACTTGATGTAGGTTAGAAAGAAAACAGGAAACGGTACCTTTGTTGGGATTTAATGACCTAAGGAAGTTAGGTCTCACTTTCAATGCCACACCTTGATATATTATGTCATTAACTTCTTTATGTATTTTGCCCCCTAATAACTTCTAAAGTAGGCTCCCCAATGGCAATACTATTCATTGTAAAACTGATTTTTATTTTGTCATTTTGAAAAACTATTGAACATAATATTAGAATATTATGTCCAGAAAGCAATAATACATGCTATCCAAGATATTTCGAGGATGGAAACATTTAAATATAGCAAAAAAATTGGTATAATTCATCATATTTACAGATTAAAGTAGAAAAAGGATATCTCACAAAGACAGAACATTTCTTGATAATATTCAAGATCCATTCTTGTTAAAATAAAATACCAAACTGAGAATAGAATTTCATTGATCTGACCAAGCATATCTACAAATGAAGTACTTTTAAATGGGGAAACATTAAAACCTTTCCCTTTGGGACCTGCAATATAGCAATAATTTAGCTTTATATTTGAAGTTTTAGCCTTAAACTAGGAAGAAAATGTTACTTAAAATATAAATTAGAAAAGAACATATATAAAATTCATATTATTATTTTAATTGTTATGATTGTATTTATGGAAAATTCAAAATATCTATAGATGCATTATTAAAAGAAGCAAAACATTAAAGAAAATGTTATAAATTATTCAGAGAAATTATTTAAAATAGCTTAAATTATTAAATAAGAAAGTTTTACAAAGCTGTTGTTTCTAAAATCAAGATGGAAAAATAATTTTTTTAAATTCTCAATAGAGGATATGTTTATTGATTTTTAGAGATACAGGGAGGGAGGAGGAGGGAGAGAGATAGAGAGAAAGGGAGAGAGAGAGAGGGAGAGAGAGAAAGAGAGAGAGAGAGAGACAGAGAGAGAGAGAGAGAGAAACATCCATATAAAAAAGAATACTAATTGCTTGCCTCCTATGTGTGCCCTGACTAGGGGTGGAACCCATAATTTAGGTATGTGTCCTATCCAGAAATTGAACCCACAACTTTTTGTGTGTGCAGCATGATGCTCCAACCAACTGAGTCACCTCGCCAAGACAAAAAATAAATTTTAACACTACATTCTAGCCACAGGTACATAAAAAAATACCAAATATAAGTGACAGCACCATCAAAATTTATGAAATATCTAGTACTAAGTCTAACAAAAGTTGTTAAAATCCTATAAGTGAGAATAATACAATTTTACTGAAAAAATAAAAAAAAATACAGTGTGAGAGATATACTATGTTCTGGAATATAAAGAGTCAATATTTAAAGTTATGTTCAAATTGGTGTAAGGAATTAGTATTATCCCAATTAAAACCCCAATAAATGTTTAAGTACATATATTGGCAAGACAATTCTAACATTTTTATAGCTACTTAATGATCAATAATAGTCAAACTATATCTACCTGGAAAAAATAATAAGGTAAAAGACTTGTTCTACAAGATGTCATTATTTATTATAAAGCAATAGTAATTCAGTCAGTGTGATATTGACAAGTAAACCAATAGAAGAAAATAGCAAGCCTAGAAATAGATGGATTCAAATTTTCACCAAGGTGGCATTGCTGACAATAGGGAAGAGATAGACTGTTCAATAGTAATGAAGGAATTGGGTATTCATGTGGAAAAATATAAAGTTGATTCACTACTTTACATCAAAAAAATAAAATAAAATTTCAGATAGATCAAAGATCCATATGTGAGCACATGAGAGTATTTTCATAATCTTGGGAGACAAGCTGTAAAAGTACTACGCTTAGAGAAGAAAATGAACACACCTGGCCATCTTAAAATTGAAATTTTTCTCCATCATAAGGCACTATAACAATGTGAAAAGGCAAGTGAAGTAGAGAAGAGATATTTGCAATAAGCTTAATCAATAAAACTGTCTATATTCAGAATTTTTTAAGACATTTTATAATCCATTTAGAAAAAGAAACCCAAAAGAAAAATGAGCAACAAACTTGAATAGGGATTCACCAAAAATTAAAGTAAGGCAGGCCAGGAGCATGGAAAAGGGAACTCAGCCTCATGGGTTGTCAGGAAATGACAGGCGAAAGTCGCAAGGCTGGTAACTACAGCCCTATCAGGTTGATGAAAATTTGAAAATCTGAAAAGTACAAAGATGTTTAAGGTTACGGAAAAATCACATACTATTGTTGGAAGTCTAAACTTTTACAATTTTATTTGTCATTGTTTTCCAGTGTTAATGATCTGTACATTTAATGACTCAGGAATTTCAGTGTTAGATATTTACCCAAGAGAAAGTTGTGCTTATGTAAACCAGGATACCTGCATAAGAATATACATAGCAGCATTGCTCAGAATGCCTGCAAACTAGAAATGCATTAAAGGTCTTTCAAAAACTAGTGTGGATAAAAAACAACACAATATGTTTGTATAAAGTGAAATTCTATACATCAACAAAAATAAATGAATGCAGCTGTATTACAAAAGCAATACTTGCATCATTCTAACCTTGACTGATAGTGGTTTTATAGGTATTAATTCTATAATCATTCACTAAACTATATATTTATATATTATTTTTTCAATATAAAAGTTTTATTTTAAAATAAAGATTGTATCTCATCCCTCTGAAAAATAAATAAAGGAAAAGATGCATCCTTACACCCTGACTGGTGTGGCTCAATTGGTTGGGCATCGTTCTGCACAGCAAAAGGTTAGGGCACGTGCCTGGGTTGCAGGTTTGGTCCCTAGTTGGGGCATGTGGAGAGGTAGCCAATGTTTCTCTCTCACATTGAAGTCTCTCTCTCTTTCTCCCTCCCTTCCCCTCTCTCTAAAAATAAATAAATACAATATTTTTAAAAAACATGCAGACTTGCCTTTAAAATGGTTACAGTCTGATATGGGACAAAGTTGAAGGAACCATTACTTACTTGGTGCTGGTTCAGTATAATAAAGGCTATAAGATAGGACTATGCCTTGTTCTGAGATGTCACATAAGAAGTGAGCAATTAAAACTTAACTCAGTCGAGGCAAGAGTCTAAATATTAAATAGCTTGTTTTTTCTTACACTTAACAGGTGTCTCTCCTACCCTTTCATGCAACTAAATATTGAGTTGGCCAAAAAGTTTGTTTAGTTTATTCTGTAAAATGGCTTTGATAGTGCTTAGTTGTATTTAACTTTGTCTGAAACAATTCTGTTAGATTGTATTGTGACCAATTATCAGCCTGCATTAGAAACAAAACAAAACATCAAAACTGGTGAATTTTTGTGCAGCCATTTTAATATGGAAGAGGGAAGAAGATAGACAACATTTGCGGCATATTATGCTTTATTATTTGAAGAAAGGTTAAAACACAACTGAAATACATAAAATAATTTGTGCAGTATGTGGAGAAGGTGCTGTGACTGATTGAATATGTCAAAAGTGGTTTGTGAAGTTTCTTGGTACTACTGACATTTTGGCCAAATGATTCTTTGCTGTGGGGCTGTCTTATGCACTGGAAGATGTTTAGCAGCACCCCTGGCCTCTACCCACTAGAAGACAATAGAGGGAGAAAACTGACAGACTCAAAATATCAAAATCAATAAAGTTACTGGTGAAAATGAAAAATATGTCCTTTATTTTATGGAAAAAACTAAATGGACTTTTTGGCCAACCCAATAGAAGATTACCTATTGCATAAGGATTGTTAGTGTAGGGAACAGAATAAATATTCCAAATTAATGAAACCTTGTGAATCTCGGTGCAAAGACTTGTGCCTCCCTGGTCCTGTCTGGAACATGAACTTAGAAGCTTTACCGATGCCCCTTGTGCCACACGAATGTGAAAACAATAGAACAGGGATGGCTGCAATGGATGGGAATGGCAGAATAAATGTTTGCTCTGCTCTGGTTCCAAAGTCACATGAAACAGCAACTGATTCTTCCCCTGCCTATGGAAAGGGGACAGAAATTAGCTGAAAGAGGGAGCCTGCAGATCAGAGGAGAACCAGACACAGAACATGGAACTTGCCAAGAAGTCACAAACGTTGACCCATTTCTGTGCCACCGTATCCCCATTCTTGTTCATTGCCTGCCTGACAGAAGGGGACACAGCTGAGACAAAATGGGATACGTAGCCCCTCAAAAAGATGCTGGCATCGAGAGAATGGATAAGATTGGGGGTGAGGCCCTCCTCCCACATTTGGGTTAGCTTCTTCAGAACTTAGCATCGAACTCTGGCAAGAGGACAGGGAAGGTTAGGTTTGGGGAGAGGCAGTGACAGGATTTAAACTATGAATGGACTAAGAAAACAGAATTTTAGTGAATCTGCTTAGAAGTTGCTGGTTGACATTTTCTGGATCAAGCAGAATGGGGGCTTGGCATCATTAATTAAACCGAGTTATGTAAAACAAATTATTTCGTACACTTGGGCTGGGGGCCATTAAGGTTTTTACCTGCAGTGTAGCTATCAATTTCCATCTCAGTTTTCAGGTCTGTGTGCATTTGATCTCAATGGCTGCTCTAGAAGCAGCATCCCACGGGCTGGGGGAAAATGTCTAAGTGAGCTTCCCCACATAGAGACAATGCTTCCTTGAGCAACCTTAATTCAGAAAAGGCTGCACAACATGGATTACATAATCTGAAAACTTAGACAAAGTCCTTCTCCTGGAGGATACATTTAAATGCCTTATAATTTTAGTTTCTCCTATTGCAAAGAAATTCTCTAGCACTTAACTGTTCTAATTGGGGAGAAAGGTAATTAAGGAATAATTTTCCTGTAGTGATGTCTGTGGTCTTCTCAAATGAACCAGCTTCTAGCATAGCTGTAAAGGTTTCCTCCAAACCGAGCATGGTTTACAATAATGAAAGCCGATGATTTACTGAGTTAGGAAATGAGAACGGATTATTGATTTGCTATAACAAATCTATTGCAACAACATCAGTGGAGAGTGATAATGGACTGTACCACTTGTAACAAAGTAAATAGCCATTTTTATATTACTTGCTTTCTTGCAAATTGGCTACTAGCCATGAGAGTAAAATATATGGTTGTCTCATATCTGAAAGCACTACACAAATTGCACTAGAGGAATGCATTGAAGCACCATGGAACATATGCCGATATTTATAACTTGAGCTCAGGCTGAAAACTCCCCATTAAAAAGTTCACAATTCTCCTTATTCTTTCTCCACCACTATTTAGGTATCATTGCCTCCACTCTTAGCTGCTGGAGTTATTTTGGAATAATGTATAATTGCTTTTCACCTCACAACACTAAAGAAGTACTGTGGGGCCCTTATCGATTTGTCATTTTCATGACAAAATGTAAGTTATTCTCTGGGCTCACACTTCTTGAAAAAAAGGAAAGGATCCATAGCAGAATAGTAGAAAGGCATATCAAGAACCAGGAATGCAGTTTTAAAGTAATTGCTGCATAGAGTTTGTGCTGATTTGGAGCAAAACTTGGGTTTTTATTCTGTCTTCTTTATTTTTTTTTTCTTTTCTTTTTTTTTATTTCTATCGTATTTTTTTTTAATTTTATTTTTTGTTATTCAATTACAGTTGTCCCATTTTTCCCCCATTGCTCCCCCCTCCCAGCCCATCCCTTCTCCCACAGTCATATCCCTCCCCGTTGTCCATGTCCATGAGTCATTCATATACATTCCTTGACATGATGTCTCTCTTCTTTAAGCACTCCTACACACTTGGCTGTCAGGGGAAGCAATCTAAATACACTCATCTCTGAGTCACTCCAGCAATATTTTTTCTCTGCCAATATGGGTGAGCTGAGTCTGCAAGTGGTTTGCTAATGACTATATTTGCAAGCAGGATGTTTGGAGTGGTATGGAACTGCAATCTACTTGTGCCAAGACAAACAGGTGTTGCCTCAGTTGATATTCAAAACTCACATTAAGAGGCGCATTACTTTTGAATGTGACAACATATTTTAGTCTCTAACCAGAAGAGTGGATTTGTGTTCAGAAACCAGTTTATTCCCAGTTACAGGTGCTGTATCACTGTTCAGAACAGGGTTCCCAAACCCTGTCATGTGAACCGGGTGGTCCAAACAGCCTCACCAGAGAATCTGTGCTATTTTAAAGAACAAATGGAGGCCCTTTCCCCTCTATTCCTCTTGAAGATTATATAAATGAGTGGAAGTAGAATATGAAGATAACAATCTAAAAAACCACATGTAGGGCCCTGGCTGGTGTGGCTCGGTGGGTTGGGCATCATCCTGCAAACCAAAAGGTCACCAGTTCAGTTCCTGGTCAGGGCACATGCCTGGGTTGCAGGTTTGGTCCTCAGTTGGGATGTGTACAGAAAGCAGCCTTTTGATGTTCCTGTCTCACATTGATGTTTTTTCCCCTCTATTTCTCACTCCCTTCCCACTCTCTAAAATAAAAATAATAATAAAATAAAAATAAAAAAAAATTAAAACCATATGGAGGGATGCAGAGAAGTCAAAGAGTTTATCACTCTGATCTACTGGTGGTAACATCAGAGTTCTTCTGTTGGAAAGGATTCTGGGGACACATCTAGGCTCAGTGGGGAAGCAATGTCACATTGAATTCTGATCTCTGCCTGAGCACAGAAGATGGAATAGAATGCATTTCATGGTTCCCACCTGTGACATAAAAGTTTCTTGCATTTGTTTGAAGTTTCACAGTGGTTGGAGCATTTTTATATGTTGCAGATCATCTAATCAACATTTGAAGTAGAAATCACATATTCTCTTTTCTAATGCAAGACCTTTACAAGGGGTCTTTGGACATAGTACCAAGATGATACAAATATTGCCTACTAATTAAGAACTTGCTACAGACCTTGTAACTAAAGGTATGCTAGTGCAATCAAGCCTTTCATGTGTTCATAAACTCACCACGAATGGTTTGTTTAGAGAATACTACATCTGTCAGGCAAACCTGAAGTAGAGAAAAACACTGCATGTTTAGTTTTAGTCTAATGTTTGGTTTCCATGAAGTCCATTCTCTCTTTCCCTGGGAATTCATTTTATATCATGTATTTTCATTTAAATATTGATGCTTATTCCTCTCGAATTCTTACATTATCTTGAACTCTGGAGCTTTTGTATTACAGAAAAAAAAGTTTTTATTTAAATTTTATTTTGATTTGTTTCTTACTTTGCCCTGTTAGGCAAGTACTATTGTACATGTCTTGAGTACATTATTGGATATGTAGCCATGCTTTTACAATGAAACCAAGTCTATTTTACAATCAAATATATAGAGATCTACATAGGTACATTGGTTTTATAAAAGTATATTTCTTTGTCTATTTCAGTTGTCCTTAACTGGAGGTGATTTTGCCCCTCAGAGGGCACCGGGCAATGTTGAAAACATCTCTGGCTGTCATACTGAGCACCAAAGAACTGCTACTAGCAGCTAATTGTTAGAAGCCAAGCATACTGCTAAATGCACAGGACAGCCACCCACAACAAAGTTATCTAAGATTAAGAGACCTGCTCAAGCTCATCTTGTAAGCCATTGTAAAAATTTTTACTCATCTTTTAGTTAATAACCTAATTAAATAGCACAGAATTTTGAAATCAGTCATAAATCACTGTTGAAATGTATCATTATAAACTTGAAGTATTAATAATCTTCATCACTAATAATTATAAAAATAGACTAAATGTTATGACAAATGATGGCTCAAAAACATTCAAGGATGAAATAATAGAATATATGCTCTGACCACAGTGGAATTAAACTGGAAATCAATAATAGTAAGATAAAAAGAAAATATATAAATGTTTAAAGTTAAAGAAAAGTACTTCTAAATTACCAAAAGATGAAAAAGGCTATCGAAGAGAAAATTATGCAATATTTTGAAACAATTATAAAATAATGAAAATGTGATGTTTTAGTATAAAGCAGTACCTACTGGAAAATTTAAGCTTTAAGTGCACATATTAAAAAGAACAAATTAAAAAATCAATAAGTATTCAATCAAGAAGTAAAAATATGAATACAAATTTTAAAAAAATTATATATGAAATCCCAGGGTATATAAAAAGCAAATATATGATGACTAAGTATAGTTTATTCCAAAAATGCAAGATTAGTTTCACATGTGAAAAATATTCCGTGGAATTTACTACTTTAAAAGAAAAAAATGGGAAAACAAACATATGGTCATCTCAGTATATGCAGAATAAACTTAGAAAATAAAATTCAGAGGACTTCTGGTTAAGATAACAGTGTAGGTAAAAGCTGTGCTTGCCTCTCCCACAACTGCATGAAAATTACAACTAAATTATACAATATCCATCACTGAGAACCACCTGAAAACTAACTGAATGGAAATTCTATAACTAAGGATATAAAGAAGAAACCAAGTTGAGCCTGGTAGGAGGGGATGGTTATATAGAACAAGCGAGTCCCTACCGATGGTGGTGATTAAAATTCAGGAGGATATCATGGCTGCAGAGGGCCCCTCCAAAGAGCAAGATCCCAGCCCCATACTGGGCTCACCATCCTTGGGCTCCAGTAATGGGAAGAGGGGTCCCCATAACACCATTCACCCTGTCCTGGAGATTCCAAGATACCTCCCCATCCAATTCATATGCCCAACCCAGGCCACTTCCAGAGTCTTTTCCGCATAAGAGGCCTGCCTCAGCTCGTGCTATAGACTTTCCTAAAATCTCTCCAAGGTCTAAAACCCCAAATAAGCAGTGGCTGGTTTTGGCATGCCCTGTATCTCTTGCTAAGTGGTCCCAAACCTAGCCCAAGTGGAGAGTGGTATCAATCTGCATTGTAACTCCCATCAGGTGACCCTAAACCTGATATAACAAAAGATGAAATCAGTGCTGGCTTGAAATGACACTTCAACTGAAAGTCTACAAGCCCCGCACAAGGGTTGGCTGGCCTCAGCTCACTTTGTGATGCCCACAAAAAGGTCCCAAAACAGTCACTAGTGGAAGCCAGCCTTGGTACATGGCATATCCTCTCCCAAGCACCTCCAAGTTCAGCACAAACAGCAGCCAACAATAATCATGTTGTATCTTTTATCAGCTTGTAACCCTAAGCTGTACACAAATAGTGGCTAACCTTGACCTGCACCAGAGGCCCTGCTAAGAGGCCTCAAAACCAGTACAACCAGGGGCTGGATTCAAACAACACCAGAGCACCACCCAACCATCTCTACCAATGACATACATGAAGCTGGCACCAGACCCTTGCTAAAGTGACTCTTGCTCCATGGGGTCAGTCCCTGCACAACAGTTTGTCTGCTGTAGTCACAGCCAGTCAGCTCCAGGGATCCATTCTACACACTGATGTGTCAACAGCAATTGGGGCTGAACTATAGCAGGAGGGCACACACAACCCACACAAGGGATACCCCTGGAACAACTGGCACAGGTGAGCAGGAAGACTGTCACTAGGTCCCACAGGACACCTACTACACAAGGCCACTCTGCCAAGGCTGCAAGATTTAGATCTATCTAATACATAGAAACAAACATAAGGAGCCAATCAAAATGAGGAGACAAAGAAACGTGTCCCAAATGAAAGAACAGAACAAAACTTCAGAAAAAGAACTAAATGAAATGGAGACAAGCAAGCTACCAGAGATGGAGTTCAAAACAATGGTTATAAGGATGCTCAATTAATGTAGGGAAGAATAGATTAACTCCATGAGAATCTCAACAAAGACAAAGAAATCATAAAAAACAAAATTCAGAAATGAGAATACAATATTTGAAATGAAGACTACATTAGAGAAAATCAATACCAGATTATATGGAGCAGAGGACTGAATCAACAATCTGGAAGATGAGGTAATGGAAAACACCCAGTTGGAACAGCAAATATTAATAGAAAAAAAGAATTTAAAAAATAGGTATTTATTTTTTTGGAGTGATTATTTTGTAAGTTGTATAAATGTCTAAGCACTACATTGTACACCTGAAACTAATATAATATTGTATGTCAACTGTAATTGAAAAACATTTTTTTAATGACGATAGTTTAAGGGACATCTGGGACAGCATCAAGCATATCAATATTCACATAATACATTTATCAGAAGGAGAAGAGAGTGAGCAAGGGATTGAAAACTTATTTGAAGAAATAATGACTGAAAACTTTCCTAGATCATGAATGAAATAGACATGCTGGTGCAGAAAGTACAGAGTCCCAAACAAGATGAATCCAAAGAAGCCCACACCAACGCACATCATAATTAAAATGCCAAAGTTCAAAGACAAATAGAGAATCATAAAAATGGCAAAAGAAAAGCAGTTATTGATGTACAAGAGAGCTCGGATAAGACTGTTAACTGATTTCTTAACAGAAACTTTGCAGACCAGAAAGGACTGGCCAGAAATAGCCCATCTGTGTGAATGAATCAAAACGAACCTACTTTTTTTGTCAGATAGGCAAAAATATATTTTTGGGTGTGCCACAGAATATTAGTAATTAGTTTGTGTGTACCATGAGATTAAAAAAAAAAAGAAGACTGAAAACCTCTGCTTTAAGAAAGCTGTATTTCTAATCTGTGGCACGTAACCCTTTTGCTTATCCTGCTAGATTAAATCACAGGCTCCATTATCAGTGCTATGCTGAGGGAAGGCATGCAAATGGAATGTAGACTTTCCCTGTGAGGAGCATGAAAAATGAACTGGCACTAGTAAATCCGTGCAAGTAACACTAACAGTTACCCCAGCTATTTCTCTAACAGCAGGTCACACCAGCACTCGGAATGTAGTTGTGCCTCCTTCAAGTTGAGAATTTGTCACAAAAGATAAAATACTACCATTTGTGACAACATGGATGGATCTTGAGATTATTATGCTCAGTGAAATAAGTCAGCGGGAAAAGGAAAAGAACTGTCTGATTTCACTTGTTTGTGGGATATAAAACATAAAGCAACAAGTGAACAAACAAAACCTCATAGATACAAACAATAGAATGGAGGGTACCAAAGGGGACAGATGTGGGAGGAGGGTGAGGAGGGTAAAGAGGGTCAAATATGCGCTGAAGGAAGGAGACCAGACAAGGTGGTGAGCACATACATAATAGAGTATATAGATATTGTATTATAAAGCTGTACGCCTGAAATTTACATAATGTTATTAACCAAGATTACCCCAATAAATTTAATTTAAAAAAATTCACCAACATCTCAGTTTTAAGACACCTATAGAGAAAAGTCATTTACACTGCAATCTTGGTTTTAGTTAAAGAATTATAAAAGGAAACTGTGTGGCACATTGAGTCACCACAGACAGACATACCTCAGAGATATTGCAGGTCCAGTTCCAGACCACCGTAACAAATGGAGGATCACAGTAAAGCGAGTTTGTATCCTGATCTTCCTGGGGTAGGATCTTGTCTTCAGTTGGTAAAAAACGGAACACATGTGAACTGCAATAAAGAAAAAAATGAAATAAGGTACGCTTGTGGAGCCAATGACTTTTATGTGCGTGTGGCGGTGGAGGGTGGGAGGTGGATGGGTGTGGTTCCTAAAGAGTTGATAAAAAAAAGTCATTCATAAGAACTGCCACGAAGGTTTGACATTTCTGGCACCTGGGTGTCTCCAGCACTTTTGTGGAATGTGGTGATGTAATGGGTTATTTTTTACTCTTTGCCATCCTTTGTGTTTTACCTCAGTGGCAGGTTATTTTTGCTCACGTATCCTAGCAACCCCCCCTGGCTGGTTTGGCTCAGTGGATTGAGCGTCGGCCTGCGAGCTAAGTGTCGCTGGTTCGATCTTCCAGTCAGGGTACATCAGAGAAGGAAAACTCTGACTCCAAAAAACCTCCGCTGCCTTGCGGCATACCTCTTCAGGGGAAAGGCTAAGGGAGTAAACCCCGACAGAAAATCCGGAGCCGGAGTCCCTAAGGCGGTTTGACGTTGTAGTCAACACCGGCAACTCCTGCGGCGCACCTGAAGCCAAGCTGTATTGACTCCGTCTTTCCCTTGGACCCTTCAGCTGCGAAGAGAAGGGGGGTCTGCTGCATGGGCAACAGCAGACCCTCCATATCACCCTGCCCAGGCTCTGTAGCTTCAGCTTCACTGGAGAGGACACTCCAGCGTCATCACAAGATGTCGATTCAACACGGGAGGAGACAGATACTGTGTCACTCCCGAGTCGGACTGCACAACCATTCTCGGTGGTGCAGATAGACTCTTAAGAAGCTACACCATCGTCTCTCGAGACGGACGGCTGCCGCCGCCACCGACGATCCTAGCAACCTTGAGCCCCCTTTTGCTAGCTGACTCTAGCTGTTATCTGGCTACCCCAAGGACATGAGAATAGTGTCGGGCCAAGTATTTATCAGCTAAAGTTCCTTCTAAATTAGAAAGTGTGTATATCTGTAGTTTCTCACGCCTGTGTAGTTTTTTTTCTCTTTTGTTGTTATCTAGTTACCCCAAGGACATAGGAATAGTTCTGTTGCCTTTAAAAACCTTTTAGTCTGTAAGGCGGGGCGGCTCTCCCATTTCTGCTTCTGAAGGTGGGAAGACCCGTCCCTGGCCAGGTAAATAAACGCCATAAATTTACTTCTAAATTGCCTCGTGTAAGCCCTGGCTGCTGTGGCTCAGTGGATTGAGCGTCGGCCTGCAAGCCAAGTGTCGCTGGTTCGATTCCCAGTCAGGGCACATTACTAGGTTGCACGTCAGGTCCCTAGTTGGGGGCGCAGGTGAGAGGCAACCACACAGTGAAAATAAAAAAATAAAAAAAAAATTAAAAAAAAATAAATTGCCTCGTGTCCTCTTTGCTCGCTAATGCTCCATAACAGTGAAAGCAGGCCAAGTGTGTTTGGCCAGTTAGATTTAAATTCCCAGATCTGCACTTCTTTTCTGAATAATTTTAGGAATACCCTAACATTTGCTTTTCTTTTAAAAACCATTGCTTACCTCAGAGTTTCATATTTAAAAATTGTCTTATATTCTGATAAAGATTAAGGATTATCTCTTTGCTTCCTCCTTTTCCTGCTTCCCTTCTAAAGACCTCCACATGTGAACTTGTAAGTGACGTGTGCTTTATAACACCACAGGAACTCCTGAGAAGCTTCTTAAGGATGTTTTAGTATTTGAATCTCTGGACCCCTCAAGACAAAGTCAATTTAGGCTCTGAATAGCAAGGACTCCTGTAGTCATATCCATGTGTGATGATATTAAATGCAGACCAAAGACAGAGCAGGTTGTGCTAATTATAATACAATCATGAACATGAAAATTAGCCTGATCATAACTGAAATTCCCAGCACCTCCCTGGCCTCCTGAAAGAAGCGGATTACCAGGTCTTCTTCAAAGATAAAGAAGGGACAGATACTAATTACCTAAAAAAAAAAAAAAAAACACCAGAAGCTCAATCAAGTGTCTTTTTAAAAATTTTTTCTTTTGTCTTATTTAAATGCTTAGTAGAATTCACCAGTGAAGTAGGTCATTTGGGCCTGGTCATTTCTTTGTATGAGGAGGCTTCCAGGTTATTTATTTTTATTTTTTAGTTTTTTACTAATTCAATTTTTTAAACTTGTTATAGGCATATTAAACTTTTCTGTTTCTTCTTAAGTTGGCTGTGGTAATTTGTGTCTTTTGGGGAATTTGTCCATTTCATGTCAGTTATCTAATTTGTTGGCATAAAGTTGTTTATAGTATTCACTTATTTTACATTTCTGTAAGGTGGGTAGTGTTGTTCCTTTTTTCATCATTTAGTCTAGCTTAATATTTGTTAACATCTGGTTTAATTGTTTTTTCTGTTGTTTTTCAGTTTTTCTGTTTTATTGGTTTCCAGTTAAATTTTTTTTATTTCCTTTCTTCTGCTTGCTTTTGATTTAGTTTACTATTCTTTTTTAGTTTCTTAAGGTGGTAGGTTAGGCTACTGTTGGTGGTGTTTCTCCTTTTTTCCACTTTTTGTTGTTGTTGTTCCATCATAGTTGTCTAATTTTTCTGCTATTGCTCTTCCCGACCTCACCCACCTCCCCTGTCTCCCACAATCAATCCCCAGCCTGCTGTCCATGTACATGGATCGTTTATATTAGTTCCTTGACTAGACCCTTCCCCTTCTTTCAGCCCTTCTCTGCCTTCCTCTTCCCATTTGGTTACTGTCAGTCTGTTCCTTGTTTCCATGCCTCTGGTTCCTTTTTGTTCATTTGTTTTGTTCATTAGGTTCCTGTATTAGGTGAGATCATATGGTATTTGTCTTTTGCTGCCTGGCTTATTTCAATAAGCATAATACTTTCCAGTTCCATCCATGTTGTTAGAAAAGGAAGAAGTTCCCTATTTCTTCCTGCTGCATAGTACTCCATTGTGTAAATGTACTACAGTTTTTTGATCCACTCATCTACAGATGGGCACTTAGGCTGTTTCCAGCACTTGGCTCTTGTAAATAGTGCTGCAATGAACATAGGGGTGCATAAGTTCTTTGAAATTGGTGTTTCAGGATTCTTCAGGTATAATCCTAGCAGTGGAATCACTGGGTCAAAAGGCTGTTCCATTTTTAGTTTTTTGAGGAAATTCCATACTGTTTTCCATAGTGGCTGTACCAGTCTGCATTACCACCAACAGTGCACTAGGGTTCCCTTCTTTCCACACCCTTGCCAACACTTGTTGTTTGTTGATTTGTTAGTGATGGCCATTCTGACTGTTGTGAAGTAGTATTTCATTGTGGTTTTTATTTTCATCTCTCTGATGGCTAGTGATGTTGAGCATTCTTTCATGTGTCAATGGACTCTCTGTGTATCCTCTGTGGAGAACTGTTTGTTCAGGTCCTTTGCCCATTTTTTAATTGGGCTGCCTGTCTTCTTGGTGTTGAGATGTGTAAGTTCTTTATATATTTTGGAGATCAATCCCTTGTCTGAGGCATCATTGGCAAATATGTTTCCCCATATGGTTGCTTCCCTTTTTATCTTGCTGATGTTTTCTTTTGCTGAGCCGAAACTCCTTAGTTTGATGTAGTCCCATTTGTTTATTCTTTCCTTTATTTCCCTTGCCTTAGGAGATGTATTGTTGAAAATATTGTTATGTGGGATATCTGAAAATTTCCTGCCTATGTTTTCCTCTAGGACTTTTATGGTGTCACATCTTACATTTAAATCTTTTATCCATCTTGAGTTTATTCTGGTGTGTGGTATAAGTTGGTGGTCTAGTTTCATTTTTTTGCATGTCCCTGTCCAGTTCTCCAGCACCATTTGTTGAAGAGGCTGTTTTCATCCATTTTATTTATACTCCATCTACCTTTGTCAAGTATTAATTGACCATAGAGACCTGGGTTTATTTCTGGGCTCTCTAATCTGTTCTATTGATCTATATGTCTGTTGTTATGCCAGTACCAGATTGTTTTTACTACTGTTACCTTGTAATATAGTTTGATATCAGGTATTGTGATTCCTCCTATTATGTTCTTCTTCCTCAAGATTGTTGTGGCTATTCGGGGTCTTTTTATGTTCCATATAAATTTTGGAAGTATTTGTTCTAGATCTGTGAAATATGTCATTAATATGTTAATAAGGATTGTGTTGAATCTATAAATTGCTTTAGGTAGTATGGACATTTTAATGATATTAATTTTATTCCATCCATGAACATGGTATATGCTTCCATTTATTTGTATCTTGCTTAATTTCTTTTTTCAGTGTTCTGTAGTTTTCCGAGTATAGGTCTTTTACCTCCTTGGTTAAGTTTATCCCTAAGTTTTTAATTTTTCTTGTTGCTGTAGTAAATGGAATTGTTTTTTTTTTTAGTTTCTATCTCTGATAATTCATTGTTGGTGTATAGAAATGCCTTCAATTTCTGAAAACTGACATTGTACATTGCTAACTTGACAAATGCACTTATTAGGTTGAGTAGCTTTTTTGTGGCATTTATAAGGTTTTCTATGTACACTATCATGTCATGTGCAGTTAATGACAGTTTTACTTCCTCTCTTCCATTTTGGATGCCTTTTATTTCTCTTTCTTGTCTGATCTCTTTGGCTAGAACTTCCAAAACTATGTTGAATAGATTGGAGAGAGTGTACATCTTCATCTTGTTCCTGATCTTAGGGGGAAAGCTTTTAGTTTTTGCCCATTGAGTATGATGTTGGTGGCAGGTTTCTCATATATGGCCTTTATTATGTTGAGATATGCTCCCTCTGTTCCCAGTTTGCTGAAAGTTTTTATCATAAATTGGTGCTTATAGGAGACCAGTATGTAGCCGCTGTGCCCCACATACCATACTGCTGGTCCCACACTTCAGGGGGATTTTAGAAGTAGAATAGTAATGCAATGTACTCTTTGAAGCTGATGAAGCCTGCTTGCTCTTTGTAGCCCAAAACTCTTATCAGTAAAATGTGAAAACAAAATGTTTAAGTAAAAAGAGACATCTGGAGTTCTATGATGTGCCTTGGTGCCTCACAGTCTTGCTAGCTATCTCCTTATGTTGATTTATGCTTCCCTTTGTTCTTATTCCCAACGATCTGGTGGAGGTCTGCATGCTTACCCCATGCATTTGTGCACATAGCAAACTCAATAAAAACCCTGACTAAGAAAGGTGTGATCAGTGATATCCTATGAAAGACACTCACTCTTCTCTCTCCTCAGACAACATGTTTCTGAGTCAGTTCTTTCATCTGTGCCAAGGGATCTGAGGGACAGGTACCCTCCCAAGTGGCACTGAACAGGGGCCAGCGAGAAGGATTCACTGGGGAACCTCACAGGTGTTGAATTTTAGCAAATGCTTTTTCAGCATCTACTGATATGTTCATGTGATTTTTGTCTTTTATTTTGTTTATGTGGTGTATTGCAGTTATTGATTTGTAGATATTAAACCATCCTTGCATACCTGGGATGAATGCCACTTGATTGTGGCATATAATCTTTTTAATGTGTTGCTGGGTCCAGTTTGCAATATTTTGTTGAAGATTTTAGCATCTATGTTAATCAGCAATATTAGCTGGTAGTTTTCTTTCTTTGTTGTGTCTTGACCTGATTTTGGAATTAGGTTAATAGTGGCTTCATAGAAAGAGTTTGGGAGTCTTCCTTCTTCTTGGGTTTTTGAAATGGTTTGTGAAGGATAGTAGTTATTTTTCCCTGAATTTGCCTGTGAAGCCATCTAGTCCAGGGCTTTTGTGTGCCAGGAGTGTTTTGATTGCTGCTTTAATTTCACTAGTTATTATTGGTCTATTCAGGCTTTCTGCTTCTTCTTGATTAAGTTTTGGAAGATTATATGTTTCCATAAATTTGTCTATTTCCCCCAGGTTGTCAAATTTCTTGTGATACAGTTGCTTGTAGTGATTTCTTACAATTCTTTGTATTTTTGTGGTATCAGTTGTGATTTCTCCTTTTTTGTTTCTGATTTTATTTATTTGGGTCATCTCTCTTTTTTTCTTGATGAGTCTGGTTAGAGGCTTGTCAATTTTGTTTATCTTCTCAAAGAAACAGTCACTGGTTTTATCAAATTTTTGAATTGTTTGTTTAGTCTCTGTGTCATATAATTCTGCTCTGGTCTTGATTATTTCCTTCCAAGTGCTCTGGGCTTTGTTTGTTGTTGTTCCTCTAGTTCTTGTATATGTAGGGTTAGGTTGTTTATTTGAGCTTCTTCTATCCTTTTTAGGTAGGCCTGTATTGCTGTGAACTCCCATCTCAGGATTGCTTTTGCTGTGTTCCATAGGTTTTGGGTTGTTGTGTGTTCGTTTTCATTTGTTTCCAGATAACGTTTAAATTTCTTCTTTGATCTTAGTGTTAACCTGTTCATTACTCAGTAACATGTTATTCAGTATCTATGTATTTGAATGTTGTTGAGCTTTTCCCTTGAGCTTGGTTTATAGTTTCAAGCCATTGTGATCTGAGAAGATGCTTGATATAATTTCAATTTTCTTGAACTTGTTGAGGCTTGTTTTCTGTCCTAATATATGGTCTGTCTTTGAAAATGTTCCATGTGCACTTGAAAAGAATGTATATTTTTGCTTCTTTGGAGCAAAAGTTTCTGTATATATCAATTAAATCCCATTTGATCTAGAGTGTTGTTCAATGCCTCAATATCCTTGGCATTTCTTTACTTGGAAGATCTGTCCATTGTTGACAATGGGGTGTTACTATCCCCTACTATGAGTGTGTTGCTGTTGATATCCTCCTTGTATTTCTCCAAGATTTTCCTTATATATTTGGGTGCTGCTATGTTGGGTGCATACATGTTTACAAGGACTTTATCTTCCTGGTGGATGATTATTCCCTTAAGTATTATGAAATGTCCTTCTTTGTCTCTTTTTATGGCCTTTGTTGTGGAATCTATTTTGTGATATAAGTATTGCTACTCCAGTTTTTTTTATGTCCATTTGCTTGAATTACTTTTTTCCATCCTTTCACTTTCAGTCTGTGTAGATCTCTCATTCTGAGATGGCTCTCTTGTAGACAGCATATATGTGGATCATCTTTTCTTATCCATTCTTCTACCCTATGTTTTTTGATTGGTGCATTTAATCTATTTATATTTATGGTTATTATTGATAGTACTTATTTATTATGATTTTTTCCCTTTGTATCTGTGTTTCCCTCTCTCTCTTTTTCTTCATCTTCTTAAAGCTGACCTTTTAACATCTTCTGCAGTGCTGGTTTGGTCGGAGATGTATTCTTTTAGTCTTCTTTTGTCTGGGAAACTCCTTATTTCACCTTTCATTTTGAATTAGAGCCTTGCTGTGTAGAGTAGTCTTCGCTGTAGCCTTTTGTTTTTCATAGCTTGAAATATTTTTTGCCATTCCCTTCTGGCTTGTAGTCTTTCTTTTGAGAAATCAGTTGATAGCCTTATTGAAGCTCTCTTGTATGTTATTTGCTGTTTTCCTCTTGCTTCCTGTCAGATCCTCTCTTTGTCTTTGAATGTTGTCATTTTAATTATGATGTATCTTGAAGTGGGCTTGTTTGGGTTCATATTCATTGGGATCCTCTGTGCTTCCTGGACTTATGAGAATTTTTCTCACATTATGGGCTGGAATTTTTCTGTCATCATTTTTCTAAACAGGTTTTCTATCCCTTGCTCCTCTTCTTCTCCTTCTGGTACCCTTATGATACAGATATTATTACATTTTATGTTGTTCTGCAGCTCTCTTAAACCCTCTTCATTCTTTTTCAGAGGGGGAGAAGCAGTCATAGTAGTGAGTAGTGACAAGACAATGAGAGAAAGAAAGTAAAATTTATACTGTGTATAAAAAAGGGAGGGGATAAGACAGAATGAAGTAGGAGAGGGGAAGCATATAGTATTAGGTTTAAACAGAAGTTATAAAATATATGTAAGATATATTTAGATTTATATAATATACTACATAATGTCTTTTTTTATCTTTTACTCCCATCCCACCTTTATTAATCTTAGCTCATAGGTTGTTGATAGTGCTGTGGTAAAACCTTTTCTCTCATTTGGTTCCTACTTTTTCTTCTTATTCATCTTCCTTATTGACAGGAAAAATGGTATGGAGATGCTGGAAAGGTGATAAATAATGAGTGCAGATTGGAAATAAGTCATAGCAAGAGAGAAGATAGAATTTAAAATAAAAATAAGAATAGGAAATCAGATGGTAAAACTGAATGAGAAAAGGGAGGCACAAAATATAAGATTTGAAATAAACTATAATATAAAGACCAGCTACTTATAGTGCACAGAGTGGGAGGACAAGAAATGACTGTTGAAAGGATATGCAGGAGACAGAAAACTCCTGTACAAGATCACAGTGAAATTCATCTCCATAGTATCTGATTTTTTACCACTTTTCTCTTACTGGATCTGCCCCTTGTGACGTCAGATCATGTCCTAGTCTAGACTTGGGCAGCCTGTTTGAGACTACCAGTGTTCTGCTGTCTGTATCTGTCTCTTTTGGTTTTTACTCTAGTTGCTCTGTAATCTGCAGTCAGGCTTAGGCACCATGGGGCGGGGCCGAGTAGTTTCTTTGGGCAGGGCTATTGCTTCCTCTCTGGCTGATGCCACTTGGAGAGGACTGGTCTGTTTAAAAGATTTCTCCTGCAGTACCAGGGATGAGGCAGCACTGAGGTCCCATCAGCTGCTCCTCCAGCTCTCTCTCCTCAACACCACACCACCACCCCAGACTCTCCCCAAGCATTTCCAGTCCACTCTTCCCTTCCTCTGCCAGAGCCCAGGGAAAGGAGGCACCTGTGTGCCCTGTGCTCTCTCCTCAAGAATCTCTCCTTGCCTCCAGCCATTCATGGCTCCTCCACAATCCACCCCAGACACTTCACAATGAACCGGCTTCCTCTGCCCACCCATGGCTGCAAGGCTCAACTCCAGCCAGTGTCCAGTTGGTTGTCCTGATGATTTTTCCACAATTAAGCCAAAATTCCGGACCGGTCCCCGGAGGAGACCAGTGCAGCCTCCGCTCACTTCTCCACCATCTTGACTCCCTCCTACTAACAACCTTATAGTACAGGAGGCCAGAAGTTTGCAATGAGTCTCACCTATAGTCTTCTATTCTTCTTTAGTCTGAGAACCTTTTCTTTCACCTGGGACTTGCCAGCTGAGGCCAGTGCCACTTGAATCTTTTTCCTGGACCCCACAGAAAGCTTGATATTTGAATAGGACTCAAATTACCTGAGAAAAATATAAAAATCATAATCATATTTCAAATGAATTACAGTCAAAGGAACTTATAATTGTATATCATTGTTTAAATAACTGAAACTCAGCTACTTAGTTTTGAAAAAATGTTCTTTTACTTTCTGTATCTCTTTCTTTACAATTAGAAACTCACTTGAGGGGAGCAGATGATCAATAAATAGCATTATGAAATCAACAATGCACATTAGATCTTTATCAACTTAATATGCCTATAAAATTTTGCCTTGCTCATTTTTCCAAAATAGAATTGTACCCAACAGAAATGTTTGTTGCACAAATAAACATGTAGAATTAGCATGAGTTAAATTTCTATAAGATTTGTGCAATTTAAAAAGTAAATTGAAAAGTTAGAAGCAATAAATAACACATAAGAAACTATGGAAAAAGTAGGTATTAGAACAGGCAAAATTAAAAGGGGCCTTTAAAATGGGAAATCGTCACCTGAAAACACTTAGAATTAGCTAAGTGTTTTATAACAGGACAGAAATTAAAAATATATGAATTTGGGGATGTTCCTTTATTATTAATATGAGAAGAAAATTTGACACTATTGTATTAGTATTAACAAGAAAGATGATGGAAATCTGAGTGAGGATAGTTCCTGTGTCTTGGTCCCTGCAGCTCCTGACACCTGCTGGAAGCCCCCAGCACTCCCCAGAAGTCCCTGGGAGCCCTTGTAGATGTTCATCGCACACCTAGATGGTATCACAGTGGTTGAAAGACCTGGAAATCCTGCAACTGAAGCAGCTGGGGAAAGCTGGGAGTGTTAAAAGCAGAGAGAAAGAAGAAAGGTTGCTAATTAGAAAAGGATAACACAGCTTTCTTGGCAGGTGCTAGTTAGATGATTCATGGCAAAAGATTCCTTGTTCAGTCACCAAGTTCAATGGCTCAGCCAGGCTGCCTTCTATTCTTCCAAAAAACCAGAACAGAATTCAGGGTGAGAAATATTTTTTCCTCAATTCTGCTAGATTTGTAGGGCATAAGGCTGTGGTATATCTTTCTACAAATCCTAAAATTCAGCTCAGCATACCTCAGAGACATGTTCCATAAACACAGATGTTAAAGTTCCCTGTAGTAAAATGATGATGTAGCGAAAGTGCTAGCCTAGCCATCCACCAGCCACTCCCCACCACTGCACACATACACATTTTCTCCGCTTTATAATTAAGTTATCTGAAAACAACCCAATGTTCTCCACGTTGTCCACTTTGCTTGGAAACCTGCTGTTGAGCCAGTTATTTCTCCATGCTAATATGGAACAGATTTAGGCCAAGACCCTCCTTCCAGACAGTCTGACTCGAGTAGATTCAGATTAGATTTAAAATTTTGCTTCTGAGAGAATCCACCCCCAAAACAAAAAGAGACAGAAGATATGTCTTTTATGAACTAAGATTTATATCTCAATTAAGCTTATTTCTTGCTTATAATATTCAATCCTATTCAACATGTAAAATACATTTTCAAAAGAGAAAACTTTCACGGGAAAGGCACAAAGGAAAGATAAAAAAGAGTTTGATGGTCTCTAATAGAAAATCTCTGAGTCACACATTTTCTCTTTGTTTTTTAGAGTCAGTATGCAAGTGTCTTCAAAGTGACTAGAGACTTTAGAATTCAAAGACAAGTAAGCCACCCAAATTTCTTTGTGGAATTGGAGAATGGACCATCTTATTTATATGAAGTGTCAAATCAAACATTTTAGCTCATAACCCAAACAACAGAACCTTTTATTTAGATTATTTCTCGGTGTGTTTTGTCAGTTGGTTTGAAAATAGCCTACCTTGTTCTCAAAAACATTTAAGGTAGTTAAAACAAAGCACACATCTTAGTAGATTCAGGAACTTTAAATAGAGAAGAAAATTGAAGCAGAAGGAAATGGAGGGTAAAGGATTAAGGTGGGACCAAAACTCAGTTCAATACAGTAATGGTTGCTTTTTGCCTTGCATCAGGTGGAGAGCAAAGTTGTCATCAAGCTCTCTAGCAACCAATCAGTGTAGAGAAACATTACTGTCTGCATAGTTCAGAGTGGCCAAAAGATGGAAAATGAATCAGTGACTTTAGAAAAGCAACTTTTACATATTATCAGAAGAACACATTTCCTCCCATGTACTTCTAAAGACAGGATATCCTGTAACATAATGAGCAAAGTCTTTATTCTAAATATAGAGTAAGTTTCAA